>NC_086007.1:17411387-17708649 GCF_030014385.1 Trichomycterus rosablanca
TATACCTTTGAGATGTCCCTTTAGGACTATGCGAACAAGATTTTTTAATCAGCTATTAGTGGGGTGATTGTAGACTGTAAAAGAAATAAATGCCCAAAAACATTACTGTTGATTAAAATATTATAAATAATACTAATTACAATAATACTAATTATTATTATTATTATTATTATTATTATTATTATTAATAGCTCTTTTAATGAGGTGCCAGTTCATAAACAAAAGATCTAAGAATAAGATAAACTTGATTACAGTTAGATCAAGTAGAAGTTGTAGAAATCTTCTGAAGGGGGAAATCCTTATCATTGTGTATGTATTACTTGAATGTGCTTTATAGTATTCTAAAGACTAGCAATGATTTCTTTAAATTCATGCAATCAAATTTCCTTCTGATGTCAGGCAAATATTACCATTCCTACTTACACTAACACTGTAGGACTGGTATGTCCTGGTTCATTTTAGCGCTTGTGCATTCTGTACGTTTTTACACTTATCTTTTTATGATTATTGTAAAACAATGTGTATGTTTTCGTTAAATGTGTTTTATATTATTTCAGTTCATGCAATCAGCTCTGGCTAGCAAGTAACTTTTTGTTCTGATCTTAAAACTGATAGCACATTGGTAATTAATATTTCAACATTCTAAGTTATATAATGTTTTACTCCATTTATTTATAACTGAGTCAGTCATCACATCTTCCATCACATTCTGGTTCGGCTCTGTGTCTCTGCACACCAAGCATAAGCTACAGTGCAATGTGCAAAAAAAATAATCAGCTGTCAGCGTTCCACCCTCGAGGATCTTTAAACCTCTAGGATGAGAAAGAGGGCAGGAAAGATTATGGCTGAATCCTCACACCCTGATCACTCCCCTTTTCAGCAGTTTTCATCTCAGTGGAGACCAAGAGTAAAAGCCTTAAAGACTTGGCTCTACCTCCTAAACAAGGACCATTATTACATCTTTTCTGCTTTAAACAGCTACACATGCACTTAAGCACACAATCTGTACATATGTATCCACTGTATATACCATGCCATAATCCTCCTGATTAAGTGCCTCTTACACTTTTCCTATATGCAGTCAGTGCATATATGCACCTAAACTACATGAAACACATATTTAATAGTCACTTTATTAATCTCCATTGCACACTTTTTACTTGAACTTTGATAGGAAACTGTGCCCATCTGAAAGCCGCAGCTGAAAGCTGGTAAGCTGTTCCATGCCATGTCAGCCTGACCCATACAAAAGACCTGCAAAGGAAAGCGGGAGGCAGGCCCTCTGGTCACCATCCTCATCTCCTGAATGAACACTGCGGCATTACATTAAGAAACAGATTCACAATTTTAGAAGAATGCGAGAACCATCCTCGGACCTTTGCTACAGTTGTTTCACCTGCTGCATGCTTGGTCGTTGACCAGCCGTTGCATCAGACCTGGAAAGTCAAACGAAGCACAGGACCTACCAGTGCTACTACAGGTGATTTCAACCAGGCATACTTCTGGACACAGTGAATGCATTCAACAACACTATTTGTGAAAGATTTTATAGTCAGAAATATTAGTAGAAGTTAGGCCATTGTCCACTTGTTTTCACGAGCCAGAGTTGCAGACATCTACAGCTGCACAATCTGCTAGACAACTGCATTTCTGTGCAGAATGTAGTTATTGACGTTGGAATTAATTTATTAATCTATTAACAACTTTCATGACTGGAGGTCAGATATCTTGTGATTTAATCTATTTTATGATTTAGAGTATGTTGGGTCTTTAAGAATGGACAAAAATTTGATTTGCCCACCCCACCCCTAAAGTGCAAAGGTCGGCAGATAGACTATGAATGATTCCGATTCAGTTGTTGGTGCAGATCCCACTGAAGCAGACCCAAATAATTAAGCTCCCACCCCCAGTCCACCAGAAGTAAACCCACTACATTAACCAAAATCAGAGAATACCAAGATATTTACCATCAACATGAATTCATCGAATTTTCCATTAGCAAGAAGACAACATATTTTGTCATCCTCACTGAGAGCGCAAGAATAATATAACCCGTGTCAAAGGGGTCAGAGAAAAAATTTTGAACACAGAGGGGCTCTAAGAGAAAAAAAAAACATGGAGAACCACTGCTGTAGATTATAATATATTACTCAATAGCCTAGAAAATACATTAGGAGTAAAATTACTTGCACTTTCTTAGTTTAAAACTTCTCTGACTGATTGCTACTAATTTGTCCATGCAAATGATAAATGCTTGTGCTTGGAAACTACAAAATAAAGTATGGTGTTTCACAGGGGTCAGTGTTGAAACTTCTACTATTTACACTTTATACGCTACCATTAGGAAATATCATTCATAAACATTAATTTCCACTGCTATGCAGACAACACAAAGGTGAATATATCAGCCAAAGACATCAACACAATCAGTAAGATTGAGGATTGTGTAAACAAAATTAAAGACATCATTTTTGTCTACTAAATTAAGATAAAATGGAGGTATTACTTGTTGGACCCAAATCAGTGAGGGATAAGTCATCACATCTGGAAATAAATCAAAATGCTTTCTGCTTCCTGACCTCTTTGACTCAGTTGTAAAAAACTTGGAATTCATACTTTGTCAAGGACAGTGAAAAAATGATCTATGTGTTTATAACTTAATGCTTCTATTATTGCAATGTCACTCTGTATGCACTAGTAGATCCATAAACAAACTCAGTTTAAAATGCAGCAGCTCTAGTGCTAACTAGAACTAGAAAGTTTGATTATACACTGCCTGGCCAAAAAAAAGGTCACACACTCTAATATTTCGTTGGACCACCTTTAGCTTTGATTACGGCACGCATTCACTGTGGCATCGTTTTCACAAGCTTCTGCAATGTCACAACATTTATTTCTGTCCAGAGTTGCATTAATTTTCCCCCAAGATCTTGTATTGATGATGGGAGATTTGGACCACTGCGCAAAGTCTTCTCCAGCACATCCCAAGATTCTCAATGGGGTTCAGGTCTGGACTCTGTGGTGGCCAATCCATGTGTAAAAATGATTTCTCATGCTTCCTGAACCACTCTTTCACAATTTGAGCCCGATGAATCCTGGCATTGTCATCTTGGAATATTCCCGTGCCATCAGGGAAGAAAAAATCAGTTGATGGAATAACCTGGTCGTTCAGTATATTCAGGTAGTCAGCTGACCTCATTCTTTGGGCACATAACGTTGCTGAACTTAGACTTGACCAACTGCAGCAACCCCAGATCATAGCACTGCCCCCACAGGCTTGTACGGTAGGCACTAGGCATGATGGGTGCATCACTTTAGCCGCCTCTCTTCTTACCCTGATGCGCCCATCACTCTGGAACAGGGTAAATCTGGACTCATCAGACCACATGACCTTCTTCCATTGCTCCAGAGTCCAATCTTTATGCTCCCTAGCAAATTGAAGCCGTTTTTGCCGGTTAGCCTTACTGACAAGTGGTTTTCTTAAGGCTACACAGCTGTTTAGTCCCAATCCCTTGCGTTCCCTTTGCATTGTACATGTGGAAATGCTCTTACTTTTACTATTAAACATATCCCTGAGTTATCCTGTAGTTTTTCTACGATTTGATTTCACCAAACGTTTAAGTGATCTACGATCACGATCATTCAAGATTTTTTTCCGACCACATTCCTTCCTCGAAGATGATGTTTCCCCACTGTCCCTCCACTTTTTAATAATGCGTTGGACAGTTCTTAATCTGATTTTAGTAGTTTCAGCAATCTCCTTAGATGTTTTCTCTGCTTGATGCATGCCAATAATTTGACCCCTCTGAAACAGATTAACATCTTTTCCACAACCACAGGATGTGTCTTTTGACATGGTTGTTTAACAAATGAGAAGCTACTCACTGCATCAGTTAGGGTTAAATAACTTGTTGCCAGCTGAAACATAAGCACCCATGCAGTAATTATCCAATGGGAGGCTCTTACATATTTGCTTAGTTAAATCCAGGTGGTGACCTTTTTTTGGGCCAGGCAGTGTATTAGCAGTTTCATCATTTCTGCATTGGCTCCCAATTAAATTCTGCATCAATTACAAAAAATGTTTACTAACCTATAAGGTGCTACATGGGCTGGCTCCACTGTATTTAAGTGAGCATACTAAGCACTGCAACCAAGCACATTTAATACTTTTACAAGGTGCAGAGCTACTTACAGTTCCTAGAATTAAAAAAAAGTCACTGGAAGGAAAAAGAGAGTTCTCATGCATAGTCCTACTTGTGATATTTAATATGTAATAAAATGTAATAATATATGTAATAAAATGTAATAATAAGGGGTGCTGGAGTCTCATGCTATAATTTGCACTGTTGACATCTTATTATTAATAATTTTGTTTCTGATTAACTTAACTATGCTTTAGGCCTTACAAAGAGGACATGTCCTATTAAGCCTGGTTCCTCTCAAGGTTTCTTCCTTGTACTTTTAAGGGAGTTTTTCATTGCCTCTATTGCCGTCAGCTTGCTTATTGTGGGGGGGGTGTTTTGGTTCTGGAATTATATAAAGTAGCTTTGAGACAATGCCAGCTTTGTCTTAAATTTGTCTCATGGATTCATATTTCTCATTGTAAGGTGCCTGCTGTGGTAGTGAGTTATATGCTAATGTGCTGCTGGGTGTTCCTAAGGTTTTGCAACGCAGTTGGCAAGGTGTAGAGAGGTTGCTAAGCTGTTTCTGGGTGGTTGTTACAGTGGTGTTAGGCAGTTGCCAAGGTGTATCATGTGGCTCTTAAGCTGATACCAGGTGTCTTCTAAGGTGTTGCTATACTGTTGCCAGGGTATAGCGAGTGATAGTAAAGGTGTTGCTAGGTGGTCTTTGTGGGCAAATTAAGCTGTTGACGTAATTAGGGTGGGGGGTATTTAGCTGTTGGGGTAGTTGTAGTTAAGTGTTTATTTACCTGTTGGGGTAATGAGGCTTGAGGGGTAATTGGTTGTGGGGTAGTTGTTGCTAAGGGATTATTTAGCTGTTGGGGTTATTATGGTAGAGGGCTTATTTAGCTGTTAAATACAATTGAGAAAGTAAATATGATTGAGGGGGTATTTTGGTTTTTGGGTAGTTGAGGTGGCTGTGGGGTATTAGATGCTGAGGGGTTATTTTGCTGTTTGGGTAATTAGGGTTGAGGGAAATTTTATCTGTTGGGGTATTGGATCTGAGGGGTTATATAGCTGTTGGCGTAATTAAGGTTGGGGGGCATTTAGCTGTTGGCATAATTAGGGTTGAAGAGGTATTTAGCTGTTGGGTACATCAAGGATCTAGGTTTCCGCCTTTGAAAAATGTCGACTTTTCTGGTCCTACTTGTAGAAAACAGAAGTCTGATTTTTCCCAACAGCACAAGCACACTATGCCTGTATGGGATCTACATTTGTGTGAAGAGAATAATAAGAAGTATTAGAATAATAACTAATTAGTAAACAAACTTTATGTTGGCTTGACAAAGCATGTAAAACAAATAACAGGCTGTTTGGCTGATTTAACTTTAATAACCAGATAACTAATGTGAAATTATGTTAAACACTGTTTAAACATAAAAAGAAATTCTAAAATACTGAATTGATAAGTGAATTTGTGCTCAAGCATGTATTTGGGGAGGTGTGATTATTTTTGCTCTGGCTGGTGATTGTGTGTGTGCAAGCATACAAGCATGCTCAGCAAATACTAATGTGCTAGCTGTTTGGTGTACTAGTTGGTTGTTAAGATTTTCTCAGGTGGTTCCTTAGATTTAGCAAAATAGTTGCTATGGTATCAGGCTGTTTAAAGGTTGCTAGTCATTTACTATCATAATAAGTTGTTGCTAAGGTGTTGCTTGCCGGTTAATATGGTAGTGAGTTCATTGCTAATATGCTAAGTGTTGCTGGGTAGTTGCTAAGATTTTGCTAAGCAGTTGCCAGAGTGTACTGGGGTAGCTGAGCTGTTACCAAGTGATTGCTAGGGTGATGCTATGCCATAGCCAAGGTATAACAAGTGTTCGGTAACGTGTCGCTAGGTAGTTCCTAATGTGTTGTTCGGATATAGGGGTGGTTGCTAAGGTGTTCCTTGACAATTGCTATGGTAACAGATTGATTACTCAGGTGTAGTAATGCAGTTGTAAGGCGTAGCTAGGTGGTTGCCAAGGTGCACTGTGGTTACTATGCTGTTGCTGGGTGGTTGCTAAGGTGTTTCAGGTGGTGGCTTGGGTACTGGTGGGTTATCAGGATTTAGACCCAATCACAGTATTGAAATTGCATTAATTAGGGCAGTTAATGATGTCCTCTAATAATGGATGCATCTCTTTTCTTGTTCTATTAAGATCATAGTGCAGCGTTTAATACTGTAGATTATAATATTGTACTGGATAGGCTAGAATATACATTATATGTTAAAGGACTTGCACTCTCTTGGTTTAAATACTATTCGACTGACCGCTCTCAATTTGTCTATGTAAATAATGAATGCTCAGAAACTACAAAAGTAAAGTACGGTGTTCCACAGGGGTCATTATTGGGACCTCTATTATTTACACTATATATGCTACCATTACAAAAAATTATTCATAGACATGGCATCAATTTTCACTGCTATGCAGATGGCACACAGCTGTATATATCAGCCAAACCCAATGACATTAACACAGTCAGTAAGATTGAAGATTGTAATGATAAAAGACTATGTGTCGTGCAATTTTCTTTTACTTAATTCAGATGAAACAGAGGTTGTTACTTGCTGGATCTACTTGTTGGATCTAAGGCTGCAAGAGACAAGTTGTCTTACCTGGTGTCACAACAGATTCAGATCTCTCCTTTGATACATCTCCATATGTACCCACAGGCCCTGTTGTTGTTTTTATTATGCAGGTACTTGTTTGTATACTGTGAATCTTTATAGTGTGTTTTATTACTTGATCTGTGTAACTAGGTACTGAGGTCTTTATTCCTTTGGGATTAATAAAGTATCTATCTATCTATCTATCTATCTATCTATCTATCTATCTATCTATCTATCTATCTATCTATCTATCTATCTATCCATCTATCCATCTATCCATCCATCCATCCATCCATCTGGGCAGCACAGTGGCTAAGTAGGTAGCACTGTCACCTCACAACAAAAAGGTCCTTGGGTTCGATCTATCTATCTATCTATCTAGCTGAAGGAAGAACATTTTTTAAATAGCCTTACAACTAATTTCCCTGTCTCTGTTTATGATACAGACACAGCTTTAGTCAAGCTGCTTTCCAAACCAGGGATGTGTGGCTTCGATTCTGGGGGTCTGGGCAGTTTGATGCCCTCAAGTTTTGTTGGCCGGTCATAGAAATTTGTGGTGATCAGGAATGTTGGGTTGCTGTCGTTCTGCCACTCTTGTCCGATCATTCAGCTACGGTGACGGTGGGGGAGTTGGGAACTGACATCCTGTAAAAGCCCTCATGACTGTGTTACCTGCTAGCTCTCTCTTCAGTTATGCTGTAATAATTAGGGGTGCCGGAGTCTCATGCTGTTCTCTGCAAAACTGACATTTTTACTTTAAATGATTTGATGTCTCCATAAAGAGAACTCCAACTGCTTGTTTATTCTTTTTGCTAATTTTAACTCTTAGTTTAAATAAAGTTTGTGCATGTATGAGTCTTAATCCTTCAAATTATTCTCCAGGCCACCCAAGGAGGCTGGGTCCCTGCTGAGTCTAGTTTCTCTCAAGGTTTCTTCCTGTAATTTTAGGGGAGTTTTTTTTCTGCTGTGTCACCTTTGGTCTGTCAGTCCTGGATTTTTGAGACAATGTCTATTATAAATACCATGGTTTGGGCTATGACCAAAAAGTGTCATATGTTTATGAACAATCAGGTAGGCCCATAGTTGGGTTTTAGAAGACCTGAATTAATCCTATTGCATTCAGTAGGGCAGATTTATACTGCCTACATGCAAAAAGGCACCAAGAAGGTGTTGGCAGACAGTCAAGACAAAACAAGAAGTCACATAGACGTAACTACACGCAATATGTCTAGCTAACAGCAATGTATCAACATTCACAATGTAAAATCAGTGTAAGAAATGGTGGTATAACTGTAGTGTTTCATACTTGCCCTTCACCCGATTTCTTTTCACTAATTTGTCAGATTTAAATGTTTCAGACATTCCAACAATTTCAAGGTAAATACAACATGAGTAAACACAAGTTTATTTATTGAATATGAAGTTTATTATTATTTAGGTATTACTTATTATTTTAGGGCTGTTATAGTAATGTAGTGTAGATCAGGGTTTAAATGTTAATTTAGGGTTGTTATAGTAATGTAGTGTAGATCAGGGTTTAAATGTTTATTTAGGGTTGTTATAGTAATGTAGTGTAGATCAGGGTTTAACATGTTTATTTAGTAGTAATAGTAATAATGTAGTGTAGATCAGGGTTTAATATGTTTATTTAGGGTTGTTTTAGTGTAGATCAGGGTTTAAATGTTTATTTAGGGTTATTATAGTAATGTAGTGTAGATCAGGGTTTAAATGTTTATTTAGGTCTGTTATAGTAATGTAGTGTAGATCAGGGTTTAAATGTTTATTTAGGTCTGTTATAGTTATGTAGTGTAGATCAGGGTTTAAATGTTTATTTAGAGCTGTTATAGTAATGTAGTGTAGATCAGGGTTTAAATGTTTATTTAGAATTGTTATAGTAATGTAGTGTAGATCAGGGTTTAAATGTTTATTTAGGTTTGTTATAGTAATGTAGTGTAGATCAGGATATAAATGTTTATTTAGAATTGTTATAGTAATGTAGTGTAGATCAGGGTTTAACATGTTTATTTAAGGTTGTTATGGTAATGTAGTGTAGACCAGGGTTTAACATGTTTATTTAGAATTGTTATAGTAATGTTATAATATACTCCGCCAATGCCGGTCCCAAGCCCGGATGTAAAAGGAGGAGGGTTGGGTGTCGGGCCAGCAACCTTACCCCGTAAAAAGATGAAACCTTAAACCTCCGCTGCCTTGCGGCTATACCTATCTTCAGGAAAGGCTTCAGGAGTAAACCGCGAGGAAAAATCCGGAGCTGGAGTCCCTAAGGCAGTTGGAGGTTGTTACAACAATGTTCTGGCAACTCCTGCGACAGCTCTGGAACCACGTGTACTGGCACTGCCTTTCCAGTGGACCATTTCAGTGTCGTGGAGAGGGGGGACCTATTGCATGGGTAACAGTTTGTCTCTCATATCTTAATACCCAGGCTTTGTGCACTGGAGAGGATACTCCAGCTACACTTTACAGAATAGACACAACACGGAAGGAAGCAGTTTACCGGTTATAAGTCCAGTGCTTGATTGGCATAGAGCTGGACGCCATGGGCTACTTTCGACGGTGGGAGAGATCATCGCATCTCATTGGGCAGCTACCGCCCGCCTCAAGCTGGGCATCCCCCAGCCAATAAGGTGCTGCCCCACCACGGTCCGCTTACCTCACAGGGTGCGTGGGGTGTAGGGCAAAATCCGACAAGCGGTTCGACAACTTTGCACCTTTCGACAGGAAAAAGAAACAGCACAAATCCTCAGCTTTAAAGCTGGGCACATGGAACATTAGAACAATGACACCAGGCTACTCTGATGACTTGGAAGCAGTTAATGATGCTTGTAAGACAGCGGCCATAAACAAGGAACTGAACAGACTGCAGATGAACATAGTTGCTCTTCAAGAGACCAGACTTCCAGGATCAGGATCTGTGAGGGAAAGAGATTTCAAATTTTTCTGGAAGGAAAATCGCTGGAAATGTCGCGAGAACATGGAGTAGGGTTTGCTGTCAGAAACAGCTTGCTGGGGTCCATCACCCTATCTACCAGCTCCATACCTCAACAGGACCAGTCAGCTTAATTAGCGCCTATGCGCCAACTCTGACATCCCCTGTGGAAATCAAAGACAAGTTCTATGATGATCTGAACGACACAGTCAAGAACATTCCTGAAAATGAATCTCTTTTCATCCTTGGTGATTTCAACGCCAGAGTGGGTGCTGACTACAACTCTTGGCCTAGCTGTCTGGGCCAGTTTGGCATAGGCAAGATAAATGAAAACGGGCAACGCTTGCTGGAATTCTGCTGCCATCAAGGACTCTGTGTCAGCAACACTTTCTTCAACACGAAGCCCCAACACAGTGTCTCCTGGAGACACCCACGATCCAAGCACTGGCATCAGCTTGACCTGATTCTTACAAGGCGTTCCAGCCTTCCCAGCGTCAAGATCACACACAGCTTTCAAAGCGCTGATTGCAACACCAACCACTCCTTGGTATGCAGCAAGGTGAAATTGTGTGTAAGGAAGCTGCACCGCTCCAAAAAAAAGGGCAGGCCTCGCATTGACACCAGCAAGACAACGGACCAGGCAAAAGTAAGAGAGTTTGCATGCCTGTTGGAGACCTCACTTCAGGGTTCTTCTGGTATTGATGCCCAAGAAAGATGGGACACCGTCTACAATGCTGCAATGTCCACCTTTGGCAAGAAAACTAACAAATCAGTGGACTGGTTCGAGGCACACTCTGATAAAATTACACCCACCATCGAAGAAAAGAGGCATGCACTGATGGCATACAAAGCTTGCCCCAGCGATAGAAACCTGCAGGCTTTGAGAACTGCTCGCGCCAAGGTCCAGAGATGTGCTAGGCAATGTGCCAATGAATACTGGCTTCAGCTCTGCTCTCAGATCCAGGCTGCATCCGATACAAGGGCATGTATGAGGGGATCAAGCAGGTGCTGGGCCCTATCCAGAGAAAAACTGCTCCTCTGAAGTCTGCCACAGGAGCGATCATTCAGGATCGAGTACAGCAGATGGAGGTTTGGGTGGAGCACTACTCTGAGCTGTACTCACAGGAAAACATGTCACTGAAGATGCCCTGAATGCAATTGAGTGTCTGCCCACTTTGGAGGAGCTTGACAGAGAACCTACCCTCTCAAAACTCGATGAGGCCTTCGGCGCCCTCTCTTCTGGAAAGGCCCCAGGAAAAGACGACATCCCAGTCGTTTTGAAAATGCTGCAAGGGTCCCATCCTGCAAGAGCTACACAAGATCCTGTGCCTCTGCTGGAGAGAGGGCAAAGTCCCACAAGACATGAGAGATGCAAACATAGTCACCTTGTACAAGAACAAAGGAGACAGAAGTGACTGCAATAACTACTGCAGTATCTCACTCCTCAGCACTGTCAGGAAGCTTTTTGCCAGAGTTGCACTTAAAAGACTACAAGTCCTCGCGGAGAGAATCTACCCAGAATCGCAGTGCGGGTTCCGTGCGAACAGGTCCACCACTGATATGGTCTTTTCTTTGAGACAGCTGCAGGAGAAATGCAGGGAACAAAGACAGCCCCTCTACATAGCTTTCATCGACCTCACAAAGGCTTTCGACCATGTCAGCAGGGACGGTCTCTTCAAAATCCTCCCAAAGATTGGATGTCCTCCAAGGCTCCTCAGCATCATAAGGTCCTTCCACGAAAACATGAAGGGCACAGTGGTCTATGACGGTTCCACCTCAAGAGAATTTGACATCTGAAGTGGAGTGAAACAGGGGTGTGACCTCGCCCCCACCCTATTTGGAATCTTCTTTTCCATCCTGCTAAAGCACCAGAGCAGATGGAAAGCTGTTCAAGCTCTCCAGACTGAGGGCGTTGTCTAAGGTGCAGTGCCTTCCTTTTTGCAGACGATGCAGCAATCACCACTAACTCAGAGGGCGACCTTCAGCTGCTCATGAACCGCTTCAGTGAGGCTTGCTGCGACTTCGGGCTTACAATCAGCTTAAAGAAAACTCAGGTCATGGGACAAGGTGTGGACCTTCCACCTAACATCTGCATATCAGAACATGAACTGGAAGTGGTCCGTGACTTTGTGTACCTAAGGTCGACAATCTCAGACTCTCTTTCTCTTGACAGTGAGCTGAACAAGTGCATTGGCAAGGCCTCTACAACCATGTCCAGATTGGCAAAGAGAGTGTGGAACAACAGAAAGCTGACAGAACACACTAAGGTCCAAGTCTACAGAGCGTGTGTAGTGAGCACACTCCTGTATGGCAGCGAAACAAGAACAGCAGCTCAACACCTTTCACATGCGCTGCCTTCGCCGCATCTTCAACATCACCTGGCAGGACAGGGTGCCCAATACCACAGTCCTCGAGAGGGCTGGCACCCCCAGCATGTTCACCCTACTGAAACAACGACGGCTGCGCTGGCTTGGACACATTGTCCGGATGGACAAGGGATGCATTCCTAGAGACCTCTTGTATGGAGAGCTGGCCGAAGGAAAGCATCCCACGGGCAGGCCTCAGCTACGCCACAAGGATGTCTGTAAAAGAGACCTGAAAGCCTTGGACATCAACCTCAACACATGGGAAGCCCTGGCCACCGAGCGATCATCCTGGAAGCATACAGTGCAGAAGGGCCTCTCCAAGTTTGAAGAGAAAATAGCCCAAAAGACAGAGGTACAACACCAGAAGAGGAAAGCCCTAAGTGCAGTTGAGAGACCAGCATCAAGCTTCATCTGCGCAAGATGTGGAAGAGACTGTCATTCCCGTATAGGCCTGACAAGCCAAAACCGATGCTGCAAAAATTGAACAGTGCACAACTCCATAGTCTCCCGAGACTGAAGGATGCCTATTATTATTATTATTATTATAAAGTTTATTCAAAACCTAGATCACGTAGGTAAAAAGTAATTGTCCCCTGAACCTAATAACTGGTTGTGCCAACTGCAGTAGCAACTGCAATCATTTGCAATAATTAGACTTTTTTGCATTGGAGGGTAAAAATTTGGCCCACACCTTTTTGCAGAATTGTGTTAATTTGTATACATTTGAGAATTGAACTGTCCATTCAAGGTCTTGCATTAGCATTTAAATGG
This sequence comes from Trichomycterus rosablanca, assembly GCF_030014385.1. Lineage (NCBI taxonomy): Eukaryota > Metazoa > Chordata > Actinopteri > Siluriformes > Trichomycteridae > Trichomycterus > Trichomycterus rosablanca. The sequence goes on from NC_086007.1 coordinate 17,424,243, forward strand.
GATTTCTGTCTTTTGTGGAATCATCACTTTAACTGAGGCAAGTGAGACCTGCAATTCTTTGGATGTTTGTCTGGGTTCATTTGTGAACTCCTGGATGAGTTGTCAATCTGTTCTAGGTGAAATTTTGGTAGGCTGGCCTCTCCTGGAAAGTGGACCTTTTTTTAAACATTCTAACCTAGTTCACATTGCCAGACAGGTTGATGGTTGATTTAGTAGCAAATGCAAATCCTACTTACAAATTATTGTGTAATCACACATCACACCTTAGAGGAATATAAAGACAACAGGCTCTGGCGTAGATGGTCTTTTGCCAGTTAACTAGGTTCACCTGGCAGAGAACCTTGCCTGTACCCTCAACACCAGCTCTATAATGAAGAAATCCCAACAGCGTCTATACTTTCTGAGAAGACTGAGGAAAGCTCACCTGCCACCTCCCATCCTCACCACATTCTATAGAGAGCATCGAGAGCATCCTGAGTAGCTGCATCACTGTCTGGTTTGGGAATTGCACTGCATCACACATAAACACACTCTCGCATGCATGCACTCACACACGCACACTTACAATCTGCCATTCATGCATACACTTACATACTTAATTGCACACATACATACACACACATTTACACTGTGACACTTACAGTACATGCACATACACTCACTCACACCCACACTTGCAAACCTACACTGCTAACTGTATATCAGAATGTCACTTGTCTCCCTCAATTACTATTAGATTAGAAGTGACTTTTGTATTTATTGTAGGTCTTTGTATTTATTGTACTCTTTTTTTTATCCGCACTGTGTATATTGTATTGTCTTGCACTTTTGTTCATTGCACTTTTGTTCAGGAACATTGTTTCGTTTATATAGCTGAAGTGACAATAAAGCCTCTCTTGAACTCTTAAATTACTGAACATTTATTACTAAGAAATGATAACATGCCTGATTTTGGATTCATAAAGGTATTATTTATTTGTCATAAACATTTTGCTCCTTTAAGACACACATAATATGCTTTGACAATAATTTTGAATTTTAAAATTCCAACTTCCTAACTTGGCTTAGGCATATAAGTTGTCAATGGCAATGTGGTTAATTTTGCCCATAATTCACATTTTGTCATGAAGGAAGAATCAGAATATTTTCCTATCCTAATCAGTTAAATAAATCAAGATTTTTCTTTTTACAGGATTGTGGAATTTTTTTTTAATCTTTAAACCCTTGCTTTGTGTTTCAATTAAGCATTATGAAATATTTCACAACTACAATGAAATTAATGTTTAACTCCTGTAGTTATTTGACACGCTACCCACATCCTCCAGTATCTCTAACCAACCTGCAAACTCTAACTCCCATGATTCAGCAGGGTCTGACTTCACAGTCATGTGTCCACCTTCCACAAATTTGTTAAATAGATGTAATAATGTAAGAGTTGGACACCTAGAATTAGTGTTGTATTAGTATAAAAACTAGAAAATTAGCATGAACGTAAGTGCTACTTGTTTACTTCATTTTACTATCGACTTGTTTCAGCTACAATTACTAATGTATTATTTGTTAAAAACTTGAAAATGTGCACATAATTTTAGGTAACTATAACTACAGCTATACATTTATTATCAAGTAACAACTAGAAAATTGAGATTTAATTTATGGATAAATACAAATGTATCAAATGTATAAATGTGCTCAAATGTATAAATGTACCATCTCATAAAAACGTCTATTCCAAAATATATTTCCTTTATTGGTGTTTTAATAATAATGTTGATAATGATGCTGGTTGAGAGCACCATTCAACATTCATTTCTCATTTTCATCAACCACTGTATCTAGAATAGGGTCACTTTAGGTACAGTTCCAAGGCACAATCAATGGCAGGGCTACAACCACTCTTCCCACCACACATAGCCAATCATGTCTGTGTATTATGGCCAGCCAACAGCAGGATGGGCATTGCTATCTTATTCTTTTTTTCTTTTTTTATAATTTACTTGGTTGAGTAGGCTGTCTGTAACTAGGTAACAGTTACAGTAACAGTATTGCTTTGTAACAGTAACATTATTGCTTTGTCTACTACACGTTCTAAATTCTAAAATGTTTTATTTAGTAAAGGCTGAAGCCTTGTTAACATAAACAGAGAGATTTGTTTAATATTGTAATAAATTGTTATAAGCTTGTTAGTTTACATTAACCAATCTGATTATCCGATATCCGTCAGTTGTCAATTATAAAAAAAAATTATTTGTAATTTCTATGCATTTGTAACTAACTGTCATTCTGTAATAAAGAATACTTATCCCACTAAATTGTTAAAGATCCAAGTAAAACTGTTATTAGACTACATGGAGCATCAGAGAATGAAAAAAATATTTTAAATATTAAAAAGATTATGTAACATCTATGTTATCAAACCATCTAAACTCAGTTTGTGCCACCTTTAGCAGCAAAAATGGAAAATAAATATCTGCCAATAACTGGACGTAAGTCTTTCACATCACTGTGAAAAGATTTTTGAGCACACGCTACTGTTTTGTGATCCTGCTAAAGCATTTTAATAAGATTTAAGTCAGGCCACTTTAGACCCTTAACTGAGTTTGATCTCAGTGTGACCTTTCACACACATAGTGTATATAAAATTCTTTATAGGGTATTTTTAGGTTTAAGGGTGAGGGTAGAGCAGCCCTGCAGGAATAGCATTGTTGGTCTGAAAACCTCAAACCTACAGGCTTACGCCTCAGGTGTGTGAATATTTACAATTCTTAATAATTCAAAATATTAATAATTAAATCAATTGTGCAGATAATAACATACAGTATATGGCATCCATAATTATTACAGAATGAGTTTCAGAGCCACATGGACACTTTTTTTTTTTTAATCGGTGCCTTTCTACCCCACCATCAACAAACCTGAGTAATCATTTGTGAAAGGCAGAATGACAGCAACCCAACATCCCAACCCAACATATCGATGATCATGAACCCTCTGTGCACTGGGGGTACAGTCATGCTGGAACAGAACCTTTGTCTAATACATAGGTGGACAACCCCAGTCCTGAATTTAAAGAAAGAGGGATGAGGTACTTTAACAGCTATATTTTCTACAATGGCAAATCAGAAAAAGATTTAATATTAGCCTATAAGTAGACAGCACATATGGAACAAGATTAGGTTTCTTCTGAAAAAGTATGTTGAGTGAACTACAATAGAATTACATTTGGTGTGCAGTTAAGTAAGACTGAGAAAAACATTGTAAGAAGAAGGACAGAGCACATGTTAAAGTTTGACCAAAATGTGTGTGCATCAGTAATTAAACGTAGCTTTTTACTGTCTTCCATAATTGCTCTGCAGTAATACATTATGAATAAGCCACTAAATGCAGTGAACCTTGAGCACATCATGGTTTAATGGTTAATGTTAATTTACTGCAGCAATGCTGTAAGTAATGAGTAATGGCAATGGCACCAATGGCACCCACAACTAAATGCTCAGTACATGCAAAAACAAACACTTATTCATTCATTTATTTATTGTCTGTTTTACCATTTATCCTGGTCAGGGCAGCAGTGGGTCTGATTTACTGGGAGACAGGCAGGAAACATCCCGAACAGGTTGCCAGTCCAACACAGGGCAGACACACGCACACACAAGCACAAAACATCCCAGACAGGTCGCCAGTCCATCACAGAGCAGACACACACAAACACAAACCCACACACACACACACACACACACACACATAGAGGCAATTTTAGTAGTTTCAACTGGCCTGACTGCATCTCGAGGAAACCCATGTGTACACAAATAGAATATGCAAACTCCACACAGAAAAGACCCTGGTTGCCTGACTAAGGAATCAAACCCTGGCCCAGTTCAATTAATGCTAGTTTTAGATACAGGTAAAACAAAAATGGTAATTCTTTTTATCATTAAAAATTGCAGTTAAATATTTAAATTTAAGATACAGTGGGTAAGTAATTGCCATCTTGGCTACTTAATCAACAGGTTTACAAATTTTAATTTTGTATGCTGGTGACATGGTTGCTCAGTGGAAAGCACTTTTACCTCACAGCAAGAAGGGCCTGGGTTTAATCTCCAGGTGAAGCCGTCCTGGTCTTTTCTAGGTTTGGAGTTTGCATGTTCAGGTTTCTTCTGGCAGCTCTGGTTTCCTCCCACAGTCCAAAGTCAGCAAAATACATAAACATTATACATAAAAAATGGTGAAAGTAGTGAATATCTATAAAAGTACCCAACCTGCGAAAATTGTCCAAGAACTCACACCAAAACAACAAAAATATCTAAAGAACTACAGTTTTCTTTAACCTCTGCTATATTTTACAATAGATGCTAGACAAAAAATGGGGTGGAAAGCAAAAAGAAAACTACTGCTAACCAAAAGAAATTCAATCCTCATCTAAAAATTTGCAACACATTGCGTGGATGATCCCTAATTCTTCTGAGACTGAGTATGTTTGCCAAAATGCATTTAGTTAGAACAAACAACAACAAACATGGCAGTCTTTTCAACTGTGATTATACTGGGAAGTTGCGATGCAAGGACCTTGCAGTGCTGACTTGTCATTATATTATTATATTGTTATACCTGCCAATAACATTATTATTATTATTATTATTATTATTATTATTATTATTATTATTATTATTGTTATTATTATTATTATTATTATTATTATTATTATTATTATTATTATTATTATTATTATTGAAAATGTAAGGCCATCTGGCTGTGAGCTGTAGCCAAAGCATAATTAGTTGACAACAGATCAATGATCTAAAATACAAAAGCAATATTTTGGAGTGCCTACTAGACGTTCTGACTTAAACCAAGTAACAATGCTACAGCAAGACCAGAAATAAGCAGCTAATGTTCAAAAGTCAGGCAGTGTGTTTGATTTCTAGCAGTCTGCAAAGAAGAGTGGGCTTTTTTTTTTTTTATTATGTATAAAAATAATATCAAATTATAAAAAAAATTTTAAATGAAGTAATTTCCGGAAAATGTGGTGCAACCAGCCATAAGTGGTTTAAAGATTGTTGGGTTTATACTCAAGGCCCCTTAGTGTAATATATTTTTATATAAACAAACTGTAACAATTATTCAGTTAAAAAGGCAATTGTCATATATTGTCATATATATATATATATATATAGATATATATATATACTGTATATATATATATATATATATATATATATATATATATATACGTATATATATATATATATATATATAATTATTATTACTATTGTCATTGTCATAATTGTTATTTACTCAGAAACATATAATTTATTAATTAAAATAATTAAATTTAATAATTAAACTTTTATGACTTTCCATATGCTCTGAATTTTAACTCAATTTATTTGAAATTGAGGAATTGAGGAATTGAGGAATATACTGTATATTATTTCATTTTATAAATATTGCTTTTTATCAACATTTTACTTAATTTTTAACTGCACTTGGGTCCATATTATAGCCTCTCATCAACAGGGTTATACCCCTTATTCACCATGTTAGAGGCATCTTCACACTGTGGCTCATTGATTTTTATTTCAGAACTGAAGAACTTACAGTATGTTATTATTAAGCACACAGTTATCAATTGCAGTATTAAGGACCTATTTACACCTCCAACCTCTTGTTATGCTATATTTGCCTATACTGTTAAGTGATTTAAGTAGGCTTTAAAACAAATGAAATCAGTGGAAAACATGAGAAAACTAAATATTGAGGAAAACCTCTATCAAATGATTTTTTTCATTTAAGATACAATGTTAACAATAATGTCAAAAGTAAAACAAATACAAAAATAAGTATACTGTAATTAAACTTAACAAATATAACCCATAAGAATACACTGACTAATTTCAAACATGAGAAAACTAAATATTGAGGAAAACCTCTATCAAATGATTTTTTCATTTAAGATACAATGTTAACAATAATGTCAAAAGTAAAACAAATACAAAATAAATATACTGTAATTACACTTAACAAATATAACCCATAGAAAATACACTGACTAATTTCAAACTGACTTCTTTAGAAAAAAGAAAGTATGAATTGATAATGTGTATTGTACTAATTTGTGATATAACTTGTGCCTGAATCAACAATTTAGTAATTATATATTTTACATTGTAAGTACTGTCAAACTGTAAGAGCAAATAATGTGTAAATTTCTTAATACGTGAACTTGGTGGTAATGAGTTTTTGGCAAGTGAAAAAAGAAATCTAAGCAAATGAGACATACCGTATATCTTCCAAATGTAATCTCATTACCCCATCTAGTGGCTAGTAATAAAAAAATCTCTATATGAATCTGTAATCTGGGTATTTAGTGTTTTCTTAGATTTGTACTGGAAGTACACTTTATAATGTTAAATTTTAAAGGTTTAATTGAGGGCAGTTTAAAATAATTAGATAAAAAGATATAAAATAAATGCTGTAGCAGGTCAAGACAAGAGAGCAAGAAACAAAAGTTAAAAATTAAGGGATTGTGGTGGTGATAAAACAATCAAACTGTTAAGCTAGAAATCCAGTAATATGTGAGTGTGAGTGGGTGTTCAGATTTTTGGATTATACTGCTGCTGTCGCATGGCAAATGTGGTTGGAATTTGGCATTCTCATATTACAAAAGCCTCTGTCTCCGCAAAAGCTCTCACACACACAAATTTATGAAATACTAACACACATGTAGTCATCGTATGCTCACAATTTAGTATGTGCACACAGACATACTTGTGCGCATACTGCTTTGTTTAGTTCATACAGATCATAAATATTTGTTTTATACAACTATGCAAGGAAAAATTGAACCTAATGACTTTTACAAAATTTATTTGACACCATTGTGGATTCTTCAATGTGCATAACCACTGACAGCATGCAACACTGGTCAAAGGCATCCTTTGACTTCATACAAACAAATTAGTCCATATCACAAACATTTTATTGTTTTTGTCCAGGGGACTTGTACTCTAGTGCATTTACATTATGCAGTACATTTAAGATGGCAGCTATCTTTGTTGATGCTGTTTAAGATATGCTGATTTTTAAGACTGTTTTCGTACTTAATTTTTATCAACCACTTTATCGTGGTCAGGGTCGAACCGGCTCAAGGCCTAAATAGCCCAGACAGGGTGTCACAGAGACATCTACAGTATCTATCTATCACAGGGCTTCACATAACACAGATTTTTTGTGTGTGTGGTGTTTAGTTCGGGAGACTAGGCTGACTAGGCCATGGCAAAACCTTGATTTTGTGGTCAGTGAACCATTTTTGTATTGACCTTTAGGTGGATCACTGTTCTGTTTAATTAGTTGTATTTATATAGTGCCTTTCCTATACCCAAGGTCACTTTTTTCCATATGTATAATTTATAAATTGCTGCTGACTGTATCAAATATAGTTTATACAATGTGCATTCTTATAATACTGAAACCATAGAAAAAAGGTTACCTAGGTATCCATGTTACTATCAGACAATACCTTAAATTCATCAGGTACATCAATAGAAACACCTGAATAAGTCAAGGTTGGTCCTTCTCTAAAATTATCCTTAGTGTATGATCCAACTGACCTTTCCTTATGGTGTTTATTCTTGGAGCCAGCAACACTATATTCCCTGTCAAGGTTACTGGTGCACAAAATCCATCCCCAGTTTGGTTCTTTACAGGACCAAACATATCTGCTAGTGACTCTGTAATTTACCTTAATCTGCACATCATCTTCTCCTTCTAGTAGATGGATATCCCCATCTCCTAAGCCTACATTTAGATGCTCCCGCATAAACATAAAAATCCCCATAATATAAAAATCTACACTTACATTGATGACAAAATCTAGCACAGTTATATTGCTTTACCATTTTTATTCCATCTTTGCAATATGTAGAGAGTTTAATGTAAGTTAGTCAAAAATGGAAATGAATATATATATATATATATATATATATATATATACAATATTCAACTTGATTTTGTTTTTTTAGCGCTACTGTATGGAGCCCACTTCCCAAACGCAGACGAATGGATGTACATCTAGGAAATATATGCCCAAATTTGCAGAGGCGATTTAATCCGCCTGTGGGCCCAGGGGCTACGGCTGGTTGTGGGCCCCCACGTATAGTTTTCATAAAATCAGTACACAACGCAAGACAACAGAGTTCAATGGCATAACTAGGAGCTCATGGGCCCCTAGTAACATTAAGCAGGTTACACAGATTCCCAAAATCCCTTGCTGTGCACTAGTTAGTTTTATATTTTACTTAACGAAAATATTGTCGTGTTTTTACTTTCACTATCGCGGCACTTTACCGCTAGCATTAGCTCACCTAGCCGCTGTCCGGTGGGGATTTTACGGGTCTTTTGTGGTGGTGGAGGTGTGGGAATAAAGGCACACGACAAGGTAGAGTCACTTTAAATGTTTAGTCAGGACTTCAATAAGCGTTACAACACTTTAGACTGCCTAGCTCCAGAACTCGAACTTCCATGCTGGGAGCACAAGGTGAGACTCATATGCAAAACCAGAGCGGTAGAGAGAACAGAGTGGCAACACTCCCAAATAGGTAACCGTTGTAACGGGGGCAGGACATTTTTCTGCGCAGCTTCCGGGTTGTGGAGCTCTGAATAGTTCCAAACATCCCATAGAGCCCCATTCATTTCCACTATTTATCAAGCATTTTCAGCTGTATGTTGCTTTGTTTTAAAAAAAATAATGAATTTAATGTCATTAATATACTTAATACTGTGATTGTTTAGCATTGGCTCAGCACTAAATGTTACATGTTTATCTTAATTACTAGGTATAACTCAATTTAGCTTAGTCAGTTAAGCTAAATTAATGACACTAGAGTCTTTTCACCTAAAACGAGTTGATTAATCAAGATTCTTGTTACAGAAATGATCATAAAACATTAGAGCCATAATAAATCATGCTACATTTACTTTCATACTTAGGTACATTTAAAGGTAAATTTAGTTTAGTACTTTAGTGGAGGTAAAGAGTATTTTTACTTTTACTACTTTTACTGGAGTAATATATTACCTTGAATATCTCTACTTTAACTCAACTGCATGGTTTGTGTACCTTGTCCACCACTTACAAAATGAACTAGTGCATATTCATAATGAATTCATTAATGTATTACATGTAGGAATCAATGATTAATCACTCATGAAATAAGACATGAATGAATGCTATTTCATGTACCTGCACTATAGTGTTTTTGGTACGGTAGTGTGAATGAATCTGTTCATTCAGTTTATTCACTCACATACTAGGCAGTAATACTATTCAGCAGAGACCCTTGACTTCGTATATATGTCAGATTGTAGGTTAAAATTTCTCCATCAGCAAACATTGTAGATCAGCGGTGCTTTAGGTGGGATAAGGCGTAGTTATTGTAACAGACTTTTCTGTGGTTGTATCGTGACAATAGTTTGATGGACGTTTCTACATGAAGTGAGTGTGTTTTGACCCTTTGGGGCTTCCATAGTTCATGGAATAGCATGCTTGGCTAACGACTCTAGCTATCCGCTATTCGGTACCGTAACAGAAAAAGTAATAAAAGTGTTATGCTCCCGACAATTTGTGAATATAGCGTGTATTTATTTCTTTATTAAGCGAGTGCATCACTACGACGCTCGGTTACATTATGATAACAAACCGCAAATGAAAAACGGTGGCAAGCCTCAACATGAACTACCGATGACTCGCAGGGCCAAATAGAATTTGCGTTAACGGCACTATTTTTTTTAATCGCGTTAAATTGAGATCGCGTTAATGCGTTATTATCGCGTTAACTTCGACAGCCCTATTATTAACCAAAATAACTAACAAAATAAATAAAAAATAAAACAGCCAATCCGGGGCCCTCAATTATTCGGGGCCCCTGGGCTGAAGCCCAGGTAAGCCTGTGCATTAAATCACCCCTGCATATTTGTGCAAACTATATATAAAACCTATAAGAAACTGGAACAATTTCATATATTGACATACAGTATATGTATGGCCCACAGAAATATGTATGCTCATGTGTGTGTAATAAATTTTTTTGACATATATGTAACATATATAATTATTTATACATACAAATATGTTTATGTAATATGTATATACATATGTTACATACAGGGGTTGGACAAAATAACTGAAACACCTGTCATTTTAGTGTGGGAGGTTTCATGGCTAAATTGGACTGGTGGCCAATCTTCATTAATTGCACATTGCACCAGTAAGAGCAGAGTGTGAAGGTTCAATTAGCAGGGTAAGAGCACAGTTTTGCTCAAAATATTGCAATGCACACAACATTATGGGTGACATACCAGAGTTCAAAAGAGGACAAATTGTTGGTGCACGTCTTGCTGGCGCATCTGTGACCAAGACAGCAAGTCTTTGTGATGTATCAAGAGCCACGGTATCCAGGGTAATGTCAGCATACCACCAAGAAGGACAAACCACATCCAACAGGATTAACTGTGGACGCAAGAGGAAGCTGTCTGAAAGGGATGTTCGGGTGCTAACCCGGATTGTATCCAAAAAACATAAAACTACGGCTGCCCAAATCACGGCAGAATTAAATGTGCACCTCAACTCTCCTGTTTCCACCAGAACTGTCCGTCGGGAGCTCCACAGGGTCAATATACACGGCCGGGCTGCTATAGCCAAACCTTTGGTCACTCGTGCCAATGCCAAACGTCGGTTTCAATGGTGCAAGGAGCGCAAATCTTGGGCTGTGGACAATGTGAAACATGTATTGTTCTCTGATGAGTCCACCTTTACTGTTTTCCCCACATCCGGGAGAGTTACGGTGTGGAGAAGCCCCAAAGAAGCGTACCACCCAGACTGTTGCATGCCCAGAGTGAAGCATGGGGGTGGATCAGTGATGGTTTGGGCTGCCATATCATGGCATTCCCTTGGCCCAATACTTGTGCTAGATGGGCGCGTCACTGCCAAGGACTACCGAACCATTCTGGAGGACCATGTGCATCCAATGGCGGTGCCGTGTATCAGGATGACAATGCACCAATACACACAGCAAGACTGGTGAAAGATTGGTTTGATGAACATGAAAGTGAAGTTGAACATCTCCCATGGCCTGCACAGTCACCAGATCTAAATATTATTGAGCCACTTTGGGGTGTTTTGGAGAAGCGAGTCAGGAAACGTTTTCCTCCACCAGCATCACGTAGTGACCTGGCCACTATCCTGCAAGAAGAATGGCTTAAAATCCCTCTGACCACTGTGCAGGACTTGTATATGTCATTTCCAAGACGAATTGACGCTGTATTGGCCGCAAAAGGAGGCCCTACACCATACTAATAAATTATTGTGGTCTAAAACCAGGTGTTTCAGTTATTTTGTCCAACCCCTGTATATGTCAATGTTAACATATAAGTGTATAAATGACATGCACATTACATGTAGATATTATATGTGTAAGTCTTTGCTATATAGATAGATAGATAGATAGATAGATAGATAGATAGATAGATAGATAGATAGATAGATAGATAGATAGATAGATAGATAGATAGATAGATAGATTCAACTTTATTGTCATTGCTTAGTACAGGTACAGGCAACGAAATGTAGTTAGCATCTACCAGAAGTGCAAATAGTAGCATTGTGCAAAAAGACAGAGAATATTAGTAACATATACCTATGATTAATATGAATATAGAGTTATAACTATAGCTAGTTACATATATGAAATTATATCTATGTACATATTACTATATACATAATAGCAATAATAACAATAAGCATATTAGTAAAAATGAATATGTATTATAATAATAACAGTAATAATAATAAGATTAGTTAGGTATATATTAGTAATAACAGTACTGGGATAAAGGATGTGTAAATAATAACTATACAGCTGTAACTATAACTATATAAGGATGGTGAAAAAAATAACTATAACTATACATATACAGGTCCTTCTCAAAAAATTAGCATATTGTGATAAAGTTCATTATTTTCCATAATGTAATGATAAAAATTAAACTTTCATATATTTTAGATTCATTGCACACCAACTGAAATATTTCAGGTCTTTTATTGTTTTAATACTGATGATTTTGGCATACAGCTCATGAAAACCCAAAATTCCTATCTCAAAAAATTAGCATATTTCATCCGACCAATAAAAGAAAAGTGTTTTTAATACAAAAAAAGTCAACCTTCAAATAATTATGTTCAGTTATGCACTCAATACTTGGTCGGGAATCCTTTTGCAGAAATGACTGCTTCAATGCGGCGTGGCATGGAGGCAATCAGCCTGTGGCACTGCTGAGGTGTTATGGAGGCCCAGGATGCTTCGATAGCGGCCTTAAGCTCATCCAGAGTGTTGGGTCTTGTGTCTCTCAACTTTCTCTTCACAATATCCCACAGATTCTCTATGGGGTTCAGGTCAGGAGAGTTGGCAGGCCAATTGAGCACAGTAATACCATGGTCAGTAAACCATTCACCAGTGGTTTTGGCACTGTGAGCAGGTGCCAGGTCGTGCTTGAAAAATGAAATCTTCATCTCCATAAAGCTTTTCAGCAGATGGAAGCATGAAGTGCTCCAAAATCTCCTGATAGCTAGCTGCATTGACCCTGCCCTTGATAAAACACAGTGGACCAACACCAGCAGCTGACATGGCACCCCAGACCATCACTGACTGTGGGTACTTGACACTGGACTTCAGGCATTTTGGCATTTCCTTCTCCCCAGTCTTCCTCCAGACTCTGGCACCTTGATTTCCGAATGACATGCAAAATTTGCTTTCATCCGAAAACAGTACTTTGGACCACTGAGCAACAGTCCAGTGCTGCTGTTTCTGGTTCAAAAGTGGCTTGACCTCGGGAATGCGGCACCTGTAGCCCATTTCCTGCACATGCCTGTGCACGGTGGCTCTGGATGTTTCTACTCCAGACTCAATCCACTGCTTCCGCAGGTCCCCCAAGGTCTGGAATCGGCCCTTCTCCACAATCTTCCTCAGGGTCCGGTCACCTCCTCTCGTTGTGCAGCGTTTTCTGCTACCACCTTTTCCTTCCCACAGACTTACAACTGAGGTGCCTTGATACAGCACTCTGGGAACAGCCTATTCGTTCAGAAATTTCTTTCTGTGTCTTACCCTCTTGCTTGAGGGTGTCAATGATGGCCTTCTGGACAGCAGTCAGGTCGGCAGTCTTACCCATGATTGCAGTTTTGAGTAATGAACCAGGCTGGGAGATTTTAAAAACCTCAGGAATCTTTTGCAGGTGTTTAGAGTTAATTCGTTGATTCAGATGATTAGGTTAATAGCTCGTTTAGAGAACCTTTTCAGGATATGCTAATTTTTTGAGATAGGAATTTTGGGTTTTCATGAGCTGTATGCCAAAATCATCAGTATTAAAACAATAAAAGACCTGAAATATTTCAGTTGGTGTGCAATGAATCTAAAATATATGAAAGTTTAATTTTTATCATTACATTATGGAAAATAATGAACTTTATCACAATATGCTAATTTTTTGAGAAGGACCTGTATATGTATGACAGTTGTGTAAAGTGCAGGTGCAATGATAAATAATTACGACAGTCCAGCGTGCAGTCCGGGGTGATGTTAAAGTGCAGGTGCAACTTGTGCAATGAGAAATGTGCAATGATAAATAACAACACAACAGTCCAGTGTGTAATCCAAACAGTGCAATGATAAATAATAAATAATAGGTAATAGGTCCAGTGTTCAGTTCAGAATGTCCAGAATGTGTGTTAACGGCGAATAGTGGTGTTCAATAAAGTTATTGAGGTGGGAAAAAAACTGTTTTTTAACCGACCGACCGCTATATGTGGGAAATATACATACAACTATGTATAAATTAATATAAAAATATAAATATTATAAGTTAAATAAATAAGTTAAATATGTACATGTAAATATATATGTAAAATGTGTAAAATGTATATATTCCTCATGTGTTCTTAATAAGTTCTATTTATGTATTGATATTATGTATCATAAAAAAGTATAATAAAAAATATTTTGTAGATTCAATTCATATAAGCTAAAAGGCTATCTGCACTGATGTAGAATATTGCTCAAATTACTTAAGTTACTTAAAAACATATGAAACATATTTATTTAACAAGTATTCACTTACTAAGTTACATGTGATCTTTTACAGTGAACAAGCAAAAGAAACAATATAGAAATAAAAAAAAAATGCCAGTTGGCCCTTGGTGGTGCCAGGAAATTTCTGGATCACTGCATCTATAAACATTCAGAAAGACGGTCGACGCTCAGGTGGCGCAGCGGTAAAACACGCTAGCACACCAGAGCTGACATTTCGAACTTGTTGCTGGGCACAACATGAATGATTGGCTGTTGTTCATACAGGGTGGGAGCCGGACAGGGAACTCCTCATAACTGAGGCAATTACGACCTCTGCTGGCTGATAGATGGCGCCTGCACAGAGTCGAGGGATAATGCGTTGATCAGGGTGTGGCTCTCTGTACACAAAGCTGATCCTCATATGAACACGCCTCCTGCAGGTGAAAATATGCAGTCGTCTACTGCGCACGTGTTTGAGGGGGCGTGTGTCAATCTCGCTCTCCTTAATCAGGGCAGGGATCGGCATCAGTAGAGAGAATCAATACAGTCAGGAGAAAATGCATAAACAAAGAATTTTTTTTTTTTAATCAGAAAGACTGCATTTCAGTTTTTGAAATTATACTGAACAATAATAATAAACTAGAATACGACATTGCCACTTCAGCAGAGCTGACCAAAAAATAACGAATTTAATAGGGCCAAAATAACTTTAAAACGTACCCTTGTTCACATTAATACGCTTACAACATTTTTTTCTATGTTTTGGCCTCTCATCCACATGCATATGACAACACTGAAACAAAGATACACAGATTTTTTGAAATGCCTTTTTAAGATTTTTAAAAACACCTACAAATAAAACAGAGCATTTAAAAAATGATGACATCACATTATGAATTGTGCTTGTCCACTGATGCTTTGTGTAAAGAGCATGCAGATACAACAACAATGGCAGATATACAGTATCTGATATGAAGCTGGTATTTTATGTATCATTGATGTGTGCACATGGATATTTTGTAAAACAAATGTGTGGAGAGAATTTAATATCAGTTTTAAAAAACATCCATATTTGTGTAGACAAGGTCTTTTACTGTTGAAAGTGTAACTCCATGTAACTCTGAATGGTTGCACCTTTTTTTAGAATGTGCTCAACATTTTAATGCAAAACTAAACAACACATTTACTCCCTATTATGTACTGCAGGACCACTGGGTGCCATTGGTTTTAAGAAAATGTAAGTATTCTTATGATGTGATGTTCAACACAATAAGTAGAAAAAACTGCTTCAGCATATCGTTCTGATTAAATCTCTGAAAAAATCTTAGCAAAACCAGGCTAAGGGTATTGAGTAAAATCCAGGTAGCCTGAGTACAACAATGATAATGTAAATAGTCAAATCAACTCAAGTCAGTTTAGGGACAAAAGAAATGAAATTAGTAAATACAAATACATAAAAACTTGCATATGATAGAATAAAACATCAATGCTCATGTAAACATTCAATAAAACTGTAAAGATGAGTCTTAAAAACAAGAGTTGAATTACAAACCTTAAACTTTTGAAGGCAAAACGGGTAAGCAACAACATTAATTTTAGCCACTGAACCAAACCATTTAGACCAAAGGTTGTTGAACTAACCAGTAAATGTAAAAAGCATGAAACAGCTGCTATAAATGCCCAGAGAACATGTGTGAACCTTAGGCATTCACTAATAGATCTTGAGCAGCAACATGCTAATTGCAAATCTAAACCAAAACAGCAGTGCCGTCCCCCACCTGTAACCCCCCTGCCAGGTCAGCCATGCTACACAGAGGATGCCTTGAGTAATGAGACTGACCACTCTGATGGATCGGAATTCTTTTTATCTGATAAGGATTCTGACCATGCTAGTGATCAAGTATCTTTTTCAAGACACATTCAAATGCGACCTGTGACTAATGTATCACCAGAGGTACATAATAGGGAAGGTGAAATCAAGGAAACTCGACCAATTTGCCCAGCTGCTTCAGCCCTTTTGTGTGCTATCAGTGAAGTATCTGAGAAACGCGTTGATGTTCAAATCAGAGAACAGAATTTTTCATTTCTTGTAGACACAGGGGCTCAAGTCACTACTTTGTCTGAAACCGTTTGCATATCCTTAGGATTACCTTTAACAGACAAACACATCACAGCTGAGGGAAAGGGTAATGTTGGTATTCCCTTAACTTTATCTTCAACCATATCTGTTAATCTAGGGCCTAAAAGCATTTCATGGCAATTTTGGGTAGGAAAAGTTGAAAATATTTTTGGCATGGATTTTCTGAGGGAGCTTATCTGCTCTTTGTTCATTTCTGCAGATTCTTGTGTTTGGAACCTTGGTGTTGATAATGTTATATTGAGTAGTGAGAATAAGGAAACACATGACACAGATATGAGGGCATTTCCTGATCTTTTGGCTAGCAAAGAACACAAAGCCTTGCGTGACAAAGCACAGTTGTGTTGTGCTGGTGTACAATATTCATGACAATGGGTTACCCAGGGTTCTAGATGAATTTTGCCTGCTAGAAGCTCTGCAATTAATGCAATGTCACTGGCAACTACAGTGCACTAACAGTGCACAAATTGTGAGCTTTCTTAGATCTATGCAAATACTGGAGACCCTGGATAAATTCTTATGCTGCAATTTCACAACCACTATACGATCTGCTTAAAGGTAACCCTGGACAAAACGTCATGAACGCTAGAACAAATAATAATAGTCAAAGGTCCTCATTCTGTGTCAGCACTACTCAATAATGGTTGTGTCTTGTCAGTAACTACCTCCAGGTGGGGTAACTGGCTTGCAGTTTTGACAGCTCCTAATGTGGTAATTCAGAATGCAACCATGAACAATCCTTCCTCTCTTATGATGTCTTTACTGACTGATGCCACTGAGGAAGGAGACGACCATGATTGCATTGAATTATCTAATCCTCATTTTGTTTTTAAAGATGCCCCTCTCGATAACCCTGATTTGATTCTTTTTACTGACAGTTTCTCAACCCACAGTGATGGTCAGCGTAAATCTGGATGGGCAGTAACTGACAGCTACCTAACTTCAGCCAGTGGTAGTCTTCCTCCTTCTTACTCAGCACAGCAGGCTGAGTTGGTGGCCCTAACTGAAGCATGTAAACTTGCATCATGCAGGAGGGCTATGGTTTATACAGATTCTTGTTATGCATTTGGGGTGGTCCATGATTTTGGACATTGCGGAAACATAGAGGTTTCCTGACGGCTGCAGGTACCACTGTTAAAAAATGCTGATTCGGTACAGAATCTTTTGGAGGCAGTTAACTTACCCACAGATTTAGCTATTGTTAAAGTCAAATCACACACTGGGGGCATTTCATTTGAAGCACAAGGCAACAGATTTGCTGATGAAGTAGCGAAAAGGACAAGTTTTTACCACCAGCCACTTACTAATACTGAGCGTAGCAGTAATAACACATCTTCCATTTCTAAGTTAAAGTCTGATTCTCCAAGCTGAGAACTGTGGACATTTAGGAAACAGTCCTAGAACCTAGATGGGATGGCCCATATCAGGTTTTGTTCAGTACTGACTCAGTGAAATGTGAGGGAAAGAAAACATGAGAATTCATGTAAGGTCATGTCTGCTCCTCTGAATTGAGTGTTAGGGTCAGAAAGAGGAGGGGTGGGTAATATACAGAGCCACAAGAGAAGAACTGTAGTGCTTAAAACTACGGGGGCCAAACTCTGTGGTGAAGACTTTTCCCCACACTGTATATTACCATAGCAGCCCTTCTTAAGGGACAGATAGTGAGGAGCAGCAAGTAACCTTACATGACAAGTAAATTAATTAATTAAAGAGACTAAACTCAATGAGGAACAGTTCACTGCGTACGTTTCTTTGTGTTTCCCACAGAAATACCCAGAAGTTGGATGGTGAGCTGGGTATGTCTGCATGACGATCTGCCTGGTTGACTGTTGAAGCCCACTAGAACAACATGTCTACCTGCCACACTCCAACATGGTTTCACTGCATGGGATTGCAGCACATGGATGAACAATGGAGGTGTGACATATCGCCATGCAATCAACCATCCAAGCTCCTGGACTGCATCCATCGTGGACACACCTGAAGACACCACATCTCTCTAAGGACATATCCAACATCTTTGTCGACATACATCCAAGTAACAGCCATAAACAGCTCCAGAACTTGGCTGCATGAACTTCTTGGACAATCTCTGCATAACTTTACAGAAATAGGCATTGTCCTATTCTGTATAGTTATAACCCCTTTAAATGTTTGTTTGTATGTTTTGTATTTTGGCTTTGTGATTCTCCATTAGGGAGAATCAGAGGGAGGATTAAGAGAAATTATCCCCCTCTTTTCTTACATTTTGTATATTGAGTGAGCCCCCCTGTTTGATCCCCCATCCTGTATCACCCCACTCCCTGTCTCCTACACACCTAATCGTGTCTCCTCACATCTTTTGTTATTCTGTATCCTGACCCCCTCCATTGTGATTACCCACTATAAAACCAACACCCTTTTATTACACTAGCCCAACCTTTGTTCACCTTTGTAGTTTTCCTCTTCATTGTCATTTCCGTCCCCCTTAACCTCCTCCTCCTTTCCCTAATTCCTCCCCTCACTTCGAGTGTAGAAAAGGCTCCCCAAAAATATGTCTAGTTAGATTTTTTGTCGGTCTTCCAAGCTGTGCCCATACATCTATCTGTATGTGTTAATAAACGACTCTACTCCTGAAGACTGGTGGTCTCCTGGCTCCTGAATTTTGCTGAATTTCTAACAGTCCTATTTCCAAGCTCGCTAGCTAGCTAGGGAGCGCTAGCTAAATGCTAGCACATGAACTCGATGTGTGGACAAAGATGGGAGGTGGATATGTAGTTTGGCAATGCCATTTTGCTAGTGAGCTGAATCGCTATATTTTATGTCTGGAATTTGATTTATTAATTATTTATTTTAAGAAATACAAAAGCAAAAGAATTAAGGCAATAGTTTGCATGGATCTTTCTATGTTGGGAGAACTTAAAAAAAATGAGTTGGTACAACTTGAATTTATAGTCCTTCATTTTGACTTTATTTAGTTGTATTTATTGCAAAACCTGAGTAGGTTCAACTTACCCCCCCCCCCCCCCCCCCCCCCCCAACTCAAAATATTTAAGTTGACTCAACATAGTGATTTTAGTTATACTGTGATTATTTATTTAAGTATATTTAAGTGGCTTAGATAGGTTCCATTTACTTAATAGAACACAAAGTTAATTCAACTCAAAAAGATCCATGCAAACTATTGCCTTAATTTTTTTAAATTCATTTTAACACCTCATTTTTACAGTGTGCTTTACAATTATTGCATATGTATGTATATAAATAAACAGTTATTGTTGACAATACTTGTTTTCAGTTTGTCTAGGTCTCTCTTGAAAACCTTACATTTTGCTTTTATTTGTTGTATCATGTTTGACAAATGTGGAGGAGAAGGTGATGCAGGTAAATGTGGAGCAGCCAAGAGTAATGCAGAAGGTGAGGCAGATGACAATGGAGCAGCTGAGGGTGTGCAGGAGGTGAGGCAGCCAAAGGTGGAGAAGCAGCAAACAAATGTCCACAGAGTAATTTTATGTTTATTGACAGCTCCCTGTCAATCTCTACCCCACATGCTTGAATCTTTATAAGCGTGACAAAAATATTAAGTATTAAAAGCCAGGTTAAAGTAAATTATTTTGGATGTGATGATTACTAATCGTTGATGTTGCCTTTTTTTGGAGTAGGTGCTCCTTCATCTACGTCACTGACACAAACCTTGGCTTACATTTTTGTTTTCTGGACCTTATTACCTTCTCAAAAGTTGACTGCTTCTCTATAAGACAAACAAACAGGACTAGATAAATATATACAATATATACATTACTCATATAGAGAAAACACATTTTACATGGTATTATTTTATGAGCTAGAATGACACTGTTGAAATTTCGCCAACAGGTCCAGATATTTAGCATCCTAGATATTTTTAAGACTTTTTGAGAGTTCAGCAAGCCTCTGGTATTTTCAAGCCCCGAGCAAGTCGGTTTGGCTAAGACAGGTCGGTGTCCTGGGTTTTACTCGGTGACCTTCAAAATTGGCAAGCAGGAAATCGGGGCTAAAATTCAGCTGTGTGCACAAATTTGAACTTCTCAACTTTTAAAAATAAATAAACTTTTTGCATGGATTTTTTTAGTTTAACTTTGTTATTTTGAGTAATGTTACCTATCTAAGCCACTTAAAATATATTTATATAATTACCACAGTGTAACTACAATCACTGTTAAGTCATTTTTTAACTGATCCATGTGTTGCAGCATGCCTCTTTGCCCAGAATTGAACTGAACAAAAATAAGTCGTGCCAACTTTATCAAAATTGCTCTGAAGTCTAGAAAAATGAAGCAGATGTTGAAGAGTGTGTTGAGTTTAGTTTACAAGACAAATGATATGTTCAATTAAATAAAAACATTAAGAAACAGCATTTGTAAATATGTATTTTAAGTATATATTGCTTTGAGTCAGAATCAGTTTATACCAGCAGTGTTGTTGCCAGGACTGGGGGTTTACACTGAATTAGGCTGTTTTTATGCAGTTGGGTGAGAGGTGCATGGACAAAACAAGTTTTTTATGTATTTTATGTAACTTACAAATACATTTTTTGTTTGTCAGCAATAATGAATTTAAACCATGACTAAAATGGTAAAACAAGCAACTTTGTAAAAAGAATTTATAGTTATCAGTCATCTATAATCATATTTTACTAATTTATTACCAGCTTTCTTGTCACCAGATCTGCCAGTGTTCTCACAGGAAAGGATGCACCAGTTACTTTTTAGATGTCACAAAAGTATATGTTAATCATTATGAGGGTCTACAGAAGAAGCTCTAAATTTCTCAATTCAAAAGCTCTCAATTTAAGTTCAATTCAGTTTCAATTCCAGAGACATAATTATACTTCCGAAGACACATTGTTAAGTGTTAAGGCCATATGACATACCTGACTGACTTTCATTTTACTTAAGAAACTGAATTGCTTCAGCCATACATAAAATGTACAAAAGTGGTACCTTCTATCAGGCAGTAAGGGACAGGACACTTGGAAAACAACCCGTATTACAGCACCTAATGAATATGCGCTGAACTTTTTGTCTGACAAGACTGACTGCATCTGAAATTTTATCATTTTATTACATATCTCAGTTTTGGCTATAGTTTTGGTTGGGTTTATCTTACTTATGGCAAAATCCCAAAACTTCAAGACTGTGCATGTCATTAGAAATCTGTTGTAATCTTTTCCCCAAATGTGCTTGTAAGGCATTGTTTCGTTACCCTAATGGTAACCATAACTGTAGCCCCAATGGTAACCATCTTTGCTCCTTAAAAATTCAGCCTTTTGTGGATACTGCTTTTGTTCCAAAAAATGATTGCAATCACCTGTTGAGATCACTTGTTTGAAATCTACGGAAGCGTATTGCTGCCACACAGATAAAAAAAGCCGTTAGTATTTCATTATAATGAGAAAAGGATGACGTTTTAACGAGAAAAGTTAATTACCTTAAATGCTGCGTAGCTGATGGAAACGTATCGGAAACATATCTTCCTAAATATTACAACCCCGAATCAGAAAAAGCTGGGACAGCATGGAAGATGTAAATAATTAAAAAACAAAGTTTCTTACATTTACTTTGATTTTTATTTCATTGCAGACAGTATGAACCTGAGATATTTCATGTTTTGTCTGGTCAACTTCATTTCATTTGTTTATATACCTCCATTTCTGCATTTCAGGCCTGCAACACATTCCAAAAAAAGTTGAGACAATAAAGCATTTACCACTTTGTAATATTGCCATTCCTTTTCACCACTCTTAAAAGACACTATTGACACTGAGGATACCAAGCGATGTAATGTTTTATTTGTCTGATTCTTCCTGCAAACACGTCTTAAGATGTGCAACAGTACAGGGTCGTCGTTGTTGCATTTTTTGTTTCAAAATCCTTCACATATTCTCTATTGGGGACAGGTCAGGACTGCAGGCAGGCCAGTCCAGTACCCGTACCTCTTCTTCCGCAGCCATGCCTCCAGAGCACACGGAGTCCATTTTTTCCAAAAAAAAGACCTGCTATGCTGATTAATCTGACCACAATACACGTTTCCACTGTGTGATGGTCCATCCTAGATGCCTCAGAGCCCAGAGAAGTTGACGCTGCTTCTGGACATGGTAAACATAAGGCTTTTTTTTTGCACAGTAGAGTTTTAAGTGACATTTGTGCATGTAACTCTGTATTGTAGTGCTTGACAAAGGTTTGCCAAAGTAATCCCTTACCCATGCAGCTATTGTTTAGTGGCGGTTCTTGATGCAGTGCCATCTGAGGGATCAAAGATCACTGGCGTTCAGCTTAAGCCTG
Organism: Trichomycterus rosablanca; assembly: GCF_030014385.1. NCBI lineage: Eukaryota > Metazoa > Chordata > Actinopteri > Siluriformes > Trichomycteridae > Trichomycterus > Trichomycterus rosablanca. The sequence goes on from NC_086007.1 coordinate 17,446,799, forward strand.
TGCCCTTGGCCTTTACGCACTGAAATTCCTCCCAGTTCCTTGAATCATTTAATGATATTATGCACTGTAGAAGGAGAAATATGCAAATCCCTTCCAATCTTTCTTTGAGCAGGGGCGTAACTGGAAGGGGGGGGCAGGTGCACTGGGGCCCATGGCGGGGCCCTCCACGACATGAACTCAACCCCCACCGCACTCATTCGCTGCACTCGCCAGGTCGTTACTATATTATAATATTGTAGCGGCGTTATGTGAGTGACATTCAGCTTAGCCAATCAGAATGCAGCACCCGGTTTATACACGTGCGTTCGGACGTTCTGCAGTTAGTTTTGTATATGACCCTCTAGTAGCAAATGGCTAATGCTAGCGGTAAAGTGCGGCAATAACGAAAGTAAAAACAATATTTTCGTTAAGTAAAATATTAAAATAACTAAAAGTCAATGAAATATCAGAATACATGTAATCAAAATATACAGTGAGTGCACAGCAAGGGATTTTGGGATAGTGTGTATCTACAGTATATATATGTATATATACATAGGGTAAGGCAGGAGCACATGATCTCCTTATTCAGAGCTAACCTTATTGTCTTACCCTATGTATTTCATGTATGGGAAAGGATGTTTTCCCACTTGTGACTGTGCTTTTTGGTAGAAATCATCATCTGTACATAATGGATTAATAAAGGAATGACTGAATGAATTAAATAAATGGTTAATGGATACATTAATGAATGAAATAAATAGTTGAATGAATGAATGTAAAAATAATGATATGTGAAATTATAAAAGATAGTGAAGGAATAGACTGTGGTATCTATGTATCTATGTATGTGTGTGTGCACATTTGTGCATGTGCACATGTGGCAAACTTGATGATGGTGTTGGAGCTGTGTTTTGTGATGCAGTCGTATGTGCACAGTGTGTACAGCATAGGTGAAAAGACGCAACCTTGTGAGCATCCTGTGCTGAGTGTGAGGACAGAGGAGGTGTGGTCGCCCATCTTAACAGATTGTGGTCTGGAGGTAAGGAAGTCCATAATCCAGCTGCATATTGTGTGACTAATCCCAAGTGTGCTCAGTTTGGAGACCAGTCTAGATGGGATGATGGTGTTAAAGGCAGAACTGAAGTCAATAAACAACATCCTGACGTATGTGTTAACTCCATCCAGGTGACTGAGTGCGGTGTGCATTGCCAGAGAAACTGCGTCATCAGTAGATCTGTTGGCGCGATTATGATTACAATATGAATAGATATTGACAGATTAAATAATACATTAGTGACTTTATTTCGGGCCCAACTCTCATATTTTGGCCTAATATTACAAAGTCTGTGAGTTCTTGCAAGTTTCCCGCTGTGGAGGTCAGAGCAAACACACCGGAAATGTTGTAGTTTAGACTATGGTGGTTCAGACCAACGAGGTTTAAACTACTGTGATACCAACATGGTACGACAGTTTTGGAAAACAGAAGTACTTCGGATGTTTGTTAGTTTAACGATGCATCGTACTATGGTAGATCAATGCTAGCCTCCGTCGTTGTTCGGGAAACGCACCCCAGATCATTTGTTGATGTACTCATTAAATAAAATAAATAAAATGCTTGTATAGAGGTCAATATAACTAGCACAGAAATAGATGGCCTGGGGTGCGTTTCCCGAACAATGACGGAGGCTAGCATTGAACTAGGAAACCTGTTTATCCGCCAAGGTTAAGGATTGAAGTCGAGACTGCCGTGACAATGATGCTGCTCCTGCCGGATGTGACGGGTCTGGAGTAATTGCACCAAGAATGACGAACTCACTACAGACTTTATTGAAGACTAGACCAAATAATAACTCTATTAATTATTTATTTATTTATTTATTGCCAGTTATAACTTTTAGTTCATTTAATTCTGTGTTTGTATGATTTGTGTAAATCCTATTTATTGAAAGTATCCTCCAGGCCACCCAAGAAGGATGGGCCCTGCTGAGTCTGGTTCCTCTCAAGGTTTCTTCCTGTAATTTTCAGGGAGTTTTTCCTTGCCACAGTCGCCCTCGGCTTGCTCAACAGGGGTTTTTGTATCTGTTGGTCCTAGATTTTGTAAAGTTGCTTTGAGACAATGTCTATTGTAAAAAGCGCTATATAAATAAAGTTGACTTGACTTGACTTGAACTACCATAGTAGGCTGCATTGTTAAACTAACTAACATCCGTTAGTTTTACTGTTTCCCAAAACTGTCATACCTTGTTGGTACCACAGTAGTTTGAACCACGTTGGTTTGAACCACCGTACTCTGTAACTACAATGTTTCCAGATGTGTTTGCTCTGACTTCCACAGCGGAAAACTTGTAAAAACTCACAAACTTTGTAATATTAGGGCAAAATATGAGAGTTGTGACAGAAACAACGTCACTAATGTACAACCCCAAATCATAAAAAGTTGGGACAGTATGGAAAATGCAAATAAAATAAAAATGCAGTGTTCTTTACATTTACTTTTATTTGATTGCAGACAGTTTGAACCCAATATATTTAATGTTTTGTCTGCTCAACTTCATTTAATTCGTTAATATACCTCCATTCATACATTTCAGGCCTGCAACACATTCCAAAAAAGTTGGGATGGGGGTAATTTAAGGCTAGTAATGAGGTGAAAAACCTAAATAATGATGTGATTCCAAACAGGTGCAAAAACAGCATCCAGGAAAGAGTCTTTGATGAGCAAAGATGGCCAGAGGATTTCCAGTTTGTCAGCAAATGCGTGAGAAAAGTATTTAAATGTATATATATATTCTGTAATATTAAAGAAATTGTTTTAGCTATGCCTTTCTAAACAAACAAAAAAAAACAGTGTTTGTGTTTATGAGTGATGTGTGTTGTAAGTGTTTGTGGCAGATTTTGATGCCTTGATGATCGATATTGGGGGCTCCCATTTAAAGCACTGTGGTCCAATGTCAGCCATTTTCAGGATCATGATGGATGACAGAGTTCTGGTTTTGGTTTTATTAAGCCCCATCATGGAAAAAACCCTCTCTGCATCTGAATTTGAGTGTGGCAGAACTAATACCAGTTTGGCAATCGTAGACAGCCTCGGAAATCTGCTCATACCAGTCACCTTTGAAAAAAATGAACCAAGGAAGCCTAATTACACTACTACATATTTTTGCAGTTATTAAGTTGCTCATGTCAATGGGTGTGTGCTGAATATTTCTTACCCTATTCTTCAGTGAGGTCATATTCCCCCAGAAAGCCTTAATGTCAAACATGGCTAATTGTCATAATATAAATTATTATTGGGCATTACAATATTGGTCTAAAACATTTTGGTATTCAAGGAATGTGATTGGAGTTGGGCCAAACCGCCACATGGCATAAAACCGGTTAGAACTGGCTGAGCGGAAGCCTGGAACAAAAGGCATACCTTATATGGAGTAGTACTACACCTGGCCACTAGGGGGGAAGGTGGTAAACTATAAATAACAGCTGCGCGCTCTACTCGGGGTCTGTTGCATTCTTCACTTAGACGGAGAGGCTTCAGAACGCAGCTGCTTGTGACCTGGAAGACGAACCAACCTTTTCTGAATAAAACTTTTAAAGAACGTCACCTTGCCTCCTGATAAATTCGGATCGATTCTAACAAAAGATCCACAACAGTCTTGGGGCATAGGGATGTCCATCAACTGGTAGTCCAGGAACTCCTCACCCAGCAACAAGAAATTCTATTTTCTGATTGGCTGAGAAATTCTATTTTTCTGATTGGCCGATAGGTCGCTAATTCAAGACCGCTGTATGAGCGCAGAGTAGTCTGCCTTTGACTCGTGTGTAGGATAGGCTATAGTAATTTCTGTGCGGCGAAGTTAATCATTTCTCAGCGTGAGAAATGCCATGTGTGGCGTGTTAGCTTGTTGAAATGCGTGTGTCTCACGCTCAATGCGTGAGACTTGAGAGCCCTGATATACTGTATATACAGGGGTTGGACAAAATAACTGAAACACCTGTCATTTTAGTGTGGGAGGTTTCATGGCTAAATTGGACCAGTCTGGTGGCCAATCTTCATTAATTGCACATTGCACCAGTAAGAGCAGAGTGTGAAGGTTCAATTAGCAGGGTAAGAGCACAGTTTTGCTCAAAATATTGCAATGCACACAACATTATGGGTGACATACCAGAGTTCAAAAGAGGACAAATTGTTGGTGCACGTCTTGCTGGCGCATCTGTGACCAAGACAGCAAGTCTTTGTGATGTATCAAAAGCCACGGTATCCAGGGTAATGTCAGCATACCACCAAGAAGGACAAACCACATCCAACAGGATTAACTGTGGACGCAAAAGGAAGCTGTCTGAAAGGGATGTTCGGGTGCTAACCCGGATTGTATCCAAAAAACATAAAACCACGGCTGCCCAAATCACGGCAGAATTAAATGTGCACCTCAACTCTCCTGTTTCCACCAGAACTGTCCATCGGGAGCTCCACAGGGTCAATATACACGGCCGGGCTGCTATAGCCAAACCTTTGGTCACTCGTGCCAATGCCAAACGTCGGTTTCAATGGTGCAAGGAGTGCAAATCTTGGGCTGTGGACAATGTGAAACATGTATTGTTCTCTGATGAGTACACCTTTACTGTTTTCCCCACATCCGGGAGAGTTACGGTGTGGAGAAGCCCCAAAGAAGCGTACCACCCAGACTGTTGCATGCCCAGAGTGAAGCATGGGGGTGGATCAGTGATGGTTTGGGCTGCCATATCATGGCATTCCCTTGGCCCAATACTTGTGCTAGATGGGCGCGTCACTGCCAAGGACTACCGAACCATTCTGGAGGACCATGTACATCCAATGGCGGTGCCGTGTATCAGGATGACAATGCACCAATACACACAGCAAGACTGGTGAAAGATTGGTTTGATGAACATGAAAGTGAAGTTGAACATCTCCCATGGCCTGCACAGTCACCAGATCTAAATATTATTGAGCCACTTTGGGGTGTTTTGGAGAAGCGAGTCAGGAAACGTTTTCCTCCACCAGCATCACGTAGTGACCTGGCCACTATCCTGCAAGAAGAATGGCTTAAAATCCCTCTGACCACTGTGCAGGACTTGTATATGTCATTTCCAAGACGAATTGACGCTGTATTGGCCGCAAAAGGAGTCCCTACACCATACTAATAAATTATTGTGGTCTAAAACCAGGTGTTTCAGTTATTTTGTCCAACCCCTGTATATAGATATACTGTATATATACACTGTAAAAAATTATTTGAGCAATAAGTCAAGATAACATCTTTCTTTACTTTAACTTATCAAAATTTTTGTAATTTCAACTAGATTTTACAAGTTTTCAGTGTTTTCATTTAAGTTTTTAAATAAGTTCAATGAAATGGAAATCTGAATGAGTCAAATGAACTTAACTATCTGAGTTCTGCTCTCTAACAGTGTGTAACTGTATTAATGTGTCATAGGAGGAGCCCTTTGTTTTGATCAATTAATGTAGCAATATTATGGTCTTTTTCGGTAATACACTAATATTACAGATATTCCAGACGTAGTAATAATTTAAACTAGAGAATTCTAAACGAAACACCTAACGGGCATCTGCTAATAAAAGCGAACTACACCAGGAGGCGGAGGGATACATTTTGAAGGTGAAATGTGAACCTCACTAGCTACAACCAGGCGGAGGAAAAACGACCCGTTACACGGACAGTCTCAGTGAGGTGAGTGGGTGCATTAATCGTCGATTTTGAAAACTATCTTTAGTATTTGGTTCATCAGGTGTCTTGTAAAAAATACATGCCATGAATTGCTCTCATGTTAGTATATTCTTTACAAGACGCAGCTTCTATCAGTTTTGCGTAGTTTTCGTGAAAGATGTTAGCTCGCTTGGAAATAAGTTGGCAAACCGAGACAGCTAGTTAAACCAAACCGCTAACTTACACTAAACTCTAGCTTGCCTTCCCGCACTTTTTATTCAAGCCAGTTGCCGTTTAACAAATGCTTTAAAGCAAACAATAATGATAACTCAAAATCCAAATATTTTACATACTACAGATGTAATCGATCATTTATGACTTGTTTGGAGTTTAAATTCTACATCCAGGTCTTAATTTGTCACCGAGACTAGACTACATGGTTTATTACACAGTATGAGTTTATTTGAATTATAAAAATAGATGAACTTCACCTTAACACCCGCTGTTTAAAATGGCGGGCTGCAGTTTTCAGCTTTACGGTAAAGTTTATTGAGTAGTTGGAGGATATAAATTAAGACCTGGATGTGAGTTGAGAACCTTTTTTGGGCACATATTTACAGAGATAATAATAATAATAATAATCTTAAAAAGATTTATTTAGGGGTTCTTTAGTAAATACATTGATTCTATATAGAGCCATGGACACTCAAACAACCATTTGCATGATTAAATAGTTTTTTGCATTTCAAATTGCGCTTCAGATTGATGAGAATGTGTTGTGTATGGTTCTATATAGCACCAAAAAGGGTTCTTCTATTGTTATAAGCAATAGCAAAACACTTTTTGGTGCTAACCATACACAACACATTCTGCATCAATCTGAAGAACCTTTTCATCATACAAAGAGCAATTTAGACATGCAAATGGTTCTTTAAGTGTTCATGGTTCTATGTACAACTAATGTCTTTACTAAAGAACCTGTAAAGAACCATCTTTTTGAAAGTGTGGGTGACAATTGATTCCTATTGTTTAACAATCTTAGCAGCTCCAGTTATATATATATTTATATATATAGTATATATTTCCTGATGACGGTATGACGGTATGAAAATCTGCAATATCGCCCAACCCTACTCCAGACATGTCTTGACTGATCTGGGTGAACTCGCTGAACTATTCCTATAATGGTTTAATGTGTGCAGTTTACTCAAACCTTATATATTTTTTTAAAGTTAATATTTATTTTATATTCATTTTAAATGAAGATCAGTAAATCTGTGATAATTTTATATTGGAGATTAATAAATCTATAAATGTCTCAAGAAATTTTTAGCATTCTTATATGCAAACAATCAACGTTCCTAACCTACTACAAACCTTGTTTTTTATTGTAATTTATTTTATAATAAATGTATATTAAAGATAAATAAATCTATTAAACTCTGATATGGTTTAAATTAATACAGTCAAACTATTTTTTATAAACACATATTAATGTCTCTCACATCCTACAAACCCTAATTATAGAAATAAATTTGGTCTTTTTTATATATATGTAATGTATATTAATATTATTGTGCAAATAAATAAATGTATTAAAGTTTTGTATAATTTGATAAATTAATGTTAAACAATTTTTATGCAATCATATTAATGTCCCTTACCTCCTACAAACCTTATATTTTTTAATAACTTTTGTTTTGTATTTATTTTATATTAATTTTAAATGAAGATTAATACATTTGTTATCATTTAATAATGGAGATAAATAAATCTATTAAAGTCTGATATGTATTCACTTTTGTCAAACCACATATTCATTTCTCTCACCTACTACAAACTTTATTTTTTTTACATGCATTATATATATTTATTTATAGTGAAGATTAATAAATATGTAATAATTGTACAGTGCTCATAAATAAATCTTTTAAAAACCTTGTGTGAATTCTTTTATTGATGTAAAACCATTTTTAATTCCTGTCGAGCACGAGCTGCAGCACTAAAAATCTAAAAATGTGAGTTCGACTGGCCTGACATCGCATGCAGACCACTGATTAACAAATGCAAACAATGCCAAAATGCTTCATAAAGATGGCGCTAAAATGCTACGTAAATCTGTGACGTTTTGACTAAACAGAATGGTCATTCAAGATATCTACAAACACGTTCTGACTATACAATGGCTTTCAAGATATCTCAAATGACGTCACTAGATTCGTCATTGGAAGGGTCACACATCCGTAATTATAATTCAAGATATCTCTAACGTAATTATAACTAGTCAAAATGACATTTTTATATATCGGAATTATAGAAATTGCGTGCATTAGGCCCCTTTGTGATACCACTGAGCCGTCCAAACTGTTGCCTGCGGAATTTTGGGATTGGGACTGCGGTAAAGTTAGTTTAATATTCAACATTCGTTTGACATTCGCCATTCCAATCTATATAAATGGTTGAAAAAACACCTAACACCTACTTATTTTACGAATTCTTACACATGAAAGTAGGCAACATACTACAAAAACTATTTTATAATCATTTTAAGATTACATGTATTTATTTAAAGAAAGATTAAAATGAAACCGCTGATCAAGCTCCCACTTCAGCTAACGTATAAAAGTAGGAAACATTTACTCTGCACTTATTACAGAGGAATAAATCCATTCAAGTCTTGTCAATCAATGATTTGATGCATTAATGTCAAACTATTTTTATACAAACACATCAATTTTTCTCATCTACTACAAACCCTATATATTTTTTTAAAAGTTAATATTTATTTTATATTAATTTTAAATGAAGTTCAGTAAAACTGTGATAATTTTATATTGGAGATGAATAAATCTATAATGGTCTCACGAAATTTTTTAGCATTCTTATATGCAAACAATCAAAGTTCCTCACCTACTATAAACTTGTTTTTTTTTTTTATTGTAATTTATTTTATAATAAATGTATATTAAAGATAACTAAATCTATTAAAGTCTGATATGGTTTGATGAATTAATGTCAAACTATTTTTTATAAACATAGATTAATGTCCCTCACACCCTACAAACCTTGTTTTATAGAAACTACTTTTATATTTATTTTATTTTAATTTATGGTTACCATCAATAAATCCTAATACTTTTACATTGGATATAAATAAATCTATTAAACTCTGATATGATTTAATATAATAAAGTCAAAATATTTTTTTATAAAAACATATTAATGTCCCTCACAACCTACAAACCTTGTTTTATAAAAAAACTGCTTTAATTTTTATTTCATTTTAATTTATTTAATTTAATTTATAATTACAATCAGTAAATCCATAATAAGTGTATACTAGAGATACATCTATTAAACTCTGATATGATTTAAATTAATAAAGTCAACACATATTAATGTCCCTCACATCCTACAAACCTTAATTATAGAAATAAATTTGGTCTTATTTTATAAATGTAATGATTTTTAATATCATTGTGCAAATAAATAAATGTATTAAAGTTTTGTATAATTTGATAAATTAATGTTAAACCATTTTTTAAACAATCACATTAATGTCCCTTACCTGCTACAAACCTTATATTTTTAAATAACTTTTGTTTTGTATTTATTTTATATTAATTTTAAATGAAGATTAATACATTTGTTATCATTTAATAATGGAGACAAATAAACTTATTAAAGTCTGATATGATGTATTCACTTTTGTCAAACCACATTCATTTCTCTCACCTACTACAAACCTTATTTTTTTAAATGCATTTTATATATTTATTTATAGTGAAGGTTAATAAATATGTGATAATTGTAGTGCTCATAAATAAATCTTTTAAAACCTTGTGTGATTTTTTTTATTGATGTAAAACCACTTTATACGTGTTGCTTAATTCCTGTCGAGCACGAGCTGCAGCACTAAAAATCGTGTTAAAAACACGAGAATGTGAGTTCGACTGGCCTGACTGGCTTAATAAATGTGGCGCTAAAATGCTACGTAAATCTGTGACGTTTTGACTAGACAGAATCATAATTCAATATATCCGATATACAAAAGCCGTCTAAATAAAAAAATTTTTTCAAGATATCTTTAATTTATTTGGAGATATCTTAAAAGGACTTTTGACTAGTCAAAAATACAGTTCTGGATATCCCTAACTTAGTTTTGCCTAGTCATTATTTGCAATTTAATTTGCACTAATCGAATCTAAGTTTCAGATATCTAAAAATACATTTAAGTTATCTTAAATAATGAGAATATTTAGGATATCTTTAATTGCAATTATGACTAACAGAACAAAAAGCGAGATATGTGTAATTTACTTTATGACTAGTCATGATTTAATTGTAGAGAAACGTACATTTCAGATAGTCAGTAATTAATAGCAGATATCTTGAACTGGAGCCTCCATACAACTCAGGTAAATCTTATGTCATTTATACTAGTCAGAATGTAATTACAGATATTTCAAATTGGTATTTTACCTAGTCAAAATATAATTAGAGATATCTTAATTAAGTAATATGTCTAGTCATAAATGAATTACAGATATCTGTAATGTAAAGGTGGTGAAGCCAATTTTATGTTAAAACGGCCTGCCATAAGCGTAGTTCCTGGTGACTACGTAATCGATGACGTAGGAAGCAGTTAAAGAACGGTAGTCATAACGCCATGAAAGCAAAAAGTTTACATTAATCTTGTACAAACATTTAAAATGTAAAATATGTAAATCATGTGAATGAATTAAATAAATGGTTAATGGATAAATGAATTAATTAATATATGAATGAAACGATTGTAAAATAAGTGAACATAATGATATGTAAAATTACAAAATGAATAGTGGAGGAATAAATTAAGGTTTAAATAAAGGGTGTGTTAGAGGGTGGGTTGGGGTTATAGGCCAAACATATTTCTATTAATTGGTGACGTGTTTCTTGGCCTGCATGCATTGCTCCACATTGCTTAATTATTACATGACTCAACCATGCATGAAGCATGAAAAAGGTCAACATCAAATTTACCCTTAAAATTTATGGTTTATGTGGAAATGTGTTTATTTCTAGGCGTATGAAAAAGTGTTAAAGTGCTGAAAACTGTTATTGACTACAAACAAATCAGAAGAGACAACATAGAAAGCTTTACAGTTGTTTAACCCCTTAATGGTCTGGTCAACCATTTGGCTGATCTTACTTTGAGTCTAAATACTTGGGTGAAAATAAGCTCTATTTAAATAATCTTGTTTGGGTCATATCTACTTCTTGTTTTACATGTGTTAAACTAAAAAATATTGGGTAGATTGTTTTAAGAAACCTATGTGTAAAATTACAGCCTGCAGCTGAAAAATTATCCTTGAAAGTTGCATCATTTTTGTGATCACTTCAGCTGTTTGGTAGAGGCTAATTACTCCTTTACTCTAATCCCTTTTCTCGGTGACAGAAAAAAGGACTCAATGCAAAGTGCTTTTTATTATGGACAATCATAATCACCCACTGCACACAACTTTTCTGAAACAAAGAAGGAACTTAATTCTGAATGTAACAGAATTGTGGCACATTTATGTGTAATCTGTGTATGTGGGTGTGCACATGTATGCACAAACAGGCACATACACACCTCTTTTCACAATCATCTACACATTTTTTTTTTTTTTTTGCATTGTACACTTTAAAATGTATACTTTTTATTTGATACAACCTATACCAGCCTTGTATAGCAAAATAACACCACCATATGTCCATCTGTTGTAGTGTGTTGTTGTGATTATGCAGGTGAATCTATCTATCAAAAATACCATGTGCACTAGTAAAAACATATTAATTGTTTGTTGTTGGTATAATCCAAAGGAACTAAGTAATATTTTTAAACATTATTTTCTTGGTAGCGAGGGTTAATAAATCAATTGTTCATCAATGAGAGATTTCATTGCCATTATGAAAAAGATAAATAAAAATAAATGACATGACATTCGAACCCCCACTCCAACCGAGTTACGCTGTTTGTTCTTAATGCGGCACATTCTCAGCCGTTTATCTTCTTGAGCCACAAGGAACTGATACAGAAACGGTAGTGTAAATGTATTAAAATAGCTCTTTTTTGTCCTTTAAGAAGTTTTGTATATAATTTATTTTACTGATAATAATTAAAATATATGAATATTTATTATTTTTAAGCTTATGTCAATTTAACTGTCATTTCTATTAATGTTTTTGTTGTTGGTGGTGGCGGCGATATGAATAGATTAAATAATAGTGACTCTCATATTTTGGCCTAATATTACAAAGTTTGTGAGTTTTTGCACGTTTCCCGCTGTGGAAATCAGAGCGAACACGTTTGGAAACATTGTAGTTCAGACTACGGTGGTTCAAACCAACATGGTACGACAGTTTCGGGAAACAGGCATTCCCGATAATGTTTTTTCATTATTGTTTTTTTGGGGTAAAACCCGCATCTCGCTCCACATCGTAGTTGCGCTCGCTTGCTTGTCTCAGCGTTATGCGCACGATATCAAACTCCACACCCAAGATCAGAGCTCATATAAACATAAAACATTTTTTTTTTAATTTTATATTCAGTTTTGTCATTTTCAAATGTACATCAATGCAAGTGTTATTGATTCAAAAAGAACAGCAACACAAATACAATTTTTAGACGAAGCTTATAGTCACTAGTGCTATTTAAGAGCATGCCCTCACGTGGTCCCTGTGTTGGTGACCCCTGCTTTAGAACATGTGCTTAAAGAGCTTCTTTGAGCTTGTCTGATGCTGAAAAAGCATAGTTCAATGTCACTCTCAACAAAGTAAGAGGGGGGGCGTTTGCAATGTCCATCCCAGCACCCCCATAGCACCGGCCCTACTTTAGTTTCGCCCTAAGCCAGATTCGAACCTAGGGTGGAAAAATATGCGAGATGCGCTCTGCCCACTGCACTACTCAAACAGAGGTGTAAAGTAAAGTAAAGTAAAGTAAACCTTTATTTATATAGCACTTTTTTAAGGCAATGCTACAAAGTGCTTCACAATCAATAAGATCAATAAGATATGATATGAATAAAAGACATAAAATACATATAAAACCAGAAAAATACATAATATACCACCTGACTGCACCAGCGATGATTTTTTAAAATTCTTTAATGACAGAAAGATAGAAGATAGAAAAAATACGACTTCAGAGTCAAAGTGTGTCACTTGCCAATGTTAAGTATGGACTCACTCCGAGCAGCATTGGTGATAATAGTAACGAGTTATTACAACTAAATTCCTTTAATCCAATCTCCCAAAATTAACTAACTGTGTTGATTAAATCATCTAAGTCATCATCGTGTATACTCGATCCTGTTCCAACTCGTTTACTTAAAGATTTACTCCCAGCTATTGTAGAGCCCCTGCTTACATTAATCAATACATCCCTTAGCCTTGGGTATGTACCTAAATTGTTTAAAAGTGCCGTTATTAAACCCCTGATTAAAAAACCTAATCTTGATCCACATGTACTAGCTAATTATAGGCCAATTTCAAACCTTGCTTTTGTCTCTAAAATATTAGAAAAAGTAGTTTCCAAACAATTATGTTCTTATTTGAATGAAAATTGTATTCATGAAAAATTTCAAGCAGGATTTAGACCCAATCATAATACCGAAACCGCATTAATTAGAGTAGTTAACGAGTTGTTAATGTCTTCTGATAATGGATGTGTCTCTTTTCTTGTTCTATTAGATCTTAGCGCAGCGTTTGATACGGTCGATCATAACATTTTACTGGAGAGGCTAGAAAATACAGTAGGTGTTAAAGGACTCGCACTCTCTTGGTTTCAATCATATCTGACTGACCGCTCGCAATTTGTTTATGTAAATAATAAATGCTCGGAAACTATAAAAGTAAAGTGTGGTGTTCCACAGGGGTCGGTACTTGGACCGCTATTATTTACACTCTATATGCTTCCACTAGGTGAAATTATTCATAAACATGGCATAAAATTTCACTGCTATGCAGATGACACACAGCTGTATATATCAGCCAAACCAAATGATACTGACACAATCAGTAAGATAGAAGATTGTGTAAACGACATAAAAAACTGGATGTCGTGTAATTTTCTTTTACTTAATTCAGATAAAACTGAGGTTTTACTTGTTGGCTCTAAAGCTGCAAGAGACAAGTTGTCTAACCTGGTGCTAAACCTAAACACTTTCTCTGTTACTCCCAGCCCAGATGTAAAAAACTTGGGTGTCACAATAGACTCAGATCTTTCCTTTGATACACACATTAATAATATTACTAGAGTTGCTTTCTATCATTTGCGTAATATCTCTAAAATAAGAAATATACTATCTGTTAATGACGCTGAAAAACTGATCCATGCGTTTATAACTTCTCGGTTAGATTATTGTAATGCTCTTCTAACTGGATGCTCTGGTAGATCCATAAACAAACTCCAGTTAGTTCAAAATGCAACAGCTCGAGTGCTAACTAGAACTAAAAAATTTGATCATATTAGTCCTGTTCTATCATCTCTACACTGGCTGCCAGTTAAATTCCCCATTGATTACAAAATACTTTTACTAACTTATAAAGCGCTACATGGTCTGGCTCCACAGTATCTGGGTGAACTTATTAATCACTACAACCCAGCACGTCCACTTCGTTCACAAGATGCAGGGTTACTTATAGTTCCTAAAATTAAAAAGACCACAGCTGGTGGAAGAGCATTTTCTTACAAAGCTCCACAACTTTGGAATGATCTTCCTGCCTCTGTTCGGGATTTGGACACAGTCTCAATGTTTAAGTCTAGACTGAAAACATATTTATTTTCTCAGGCTTTTGATTAATATAGACAAAGGCGCAGAGCTTGGGGGTTCTTGGTCATAGAAACTTGTGGTGATCAGGGATGTTGGGTTGCTGTCGTTCTGCCTCTCTTATCCGATCACTCAGGTTTGATGACGGTGGGGAGATGGGCGCTGATGTCCTGTGAAAGCCTTCATGACCTTGTTACCTGCTCGCTCTCCCTTTTAGTTATGCTGTAATAATTAGGGCTGCCGGAGTCTAAAACACTGTTTTACTCAACTAGCATTGTACATTATTAACTACATTCTTTGTTGTTTTACTCCAAAGGCATTCTGATGGAAATCTGTTTACCCGCCGAGGTTAAGGATTAATGTCGAGACTGCCGTGACAACTATGCTGCTCGTGCCGGATGTGACAGGTCTGGAGTAATTGCATTAAGAATGACAAGAAATCACTACAGACTTTATTGAAGACTAGAGCGAAGAACAACTCTATTATTATTTATCTATTTATCTATTTATTACCAGTTATAACTTTTAGATTATTTAATTCTGTGTTTGTATGCTCTGTGTAAATTGTGTATTTATTTAAAGTATCCTCCAGGCCACCCAAGAAGGATGGGCCCTGCTGAGTCTGGTTCCTCTCAAGGTTTCTTCCTGTAATTTTCAGGGAGTTTTTCCTTGCCACAGTCGCCCTCGGCTTCCTCAACAGGGGTTTTTTGTATCTGTTGGTCCTAGATTTTGTAAAGTTGCTTTGAGACAATGTCTATTGTAAAAAGCGCTATATAAATAAAGTTGACTTGACTTGACTTGACTTCTTTGAGCTTGTCTGATACTGAAGTGCATTTTGATATGTCCCAATGAACGACAAACTCGGATTGTTCAAAAATAGTAAAACACACCAGAACCATGCTGAAACGGCTTTTCTGAGCTTGTCTGATGATGAAAAAAGCATTGTAATAGTCATCATCAGTAAAGTCATTGGAAAGTACAAAAACTATTAACCTGTTCAGAACTGTGCATGAAACGCTTTTTTAAGGTTGTCTGATTCTGAAAATGCATGTTGTAATGTTTCAGTGAACAAAGTAAAAAAAAATATACAAAAACACTAAACCACATCAGAACTGTGCATTAAACGCTATTTAAAGCTTGTTTGATGCTTTTCTGAATTTGTCTGATGATGAAAAAAGCATTGTAAATGTCATCATCAGTAAAATCATTGGAAAGTACAAAAACAATTAAAACTCTCCAGAACTGTGCATGAAACGCTATTTTGAGGTGGTATGATTCTGAAAATGAACGTTGTAATGTTACAATGAACAAGGTAATAAAATTATATAAAAACACTTAAACCACTCAGGAACTGTGTATTAAACGTTTTAAAGAGCTTGTCTACTGCTTTTCTGAGTTTGACTGATGATGGTAAAAGCATTGTTAATTTCATCATCAGTAAAGTCATTGGAATGTACAAAAAGTATTAACCTCTCCAGAACCGTGCATGAAACGCTTTTTTGAGGATGTCTGATTCTTAAAATGCATGTTGTAAGGTTTCAATGAACAAAGTAATAAAAATATACAAATACACTAAACCTAGACAGAACTGTGTATTAAACGTTTAAAAGAGCTTAACTGCTGCTTTTCTGAGTTTTACTGATGATGAAAAAAGCATTGAAAATTTCATCATCAGTAAAGTCATTGGAATGTACAAAAACTTTTAACCTCTCCAGAACTGTGCATAAAACGCATTTTTGAGGTTGTCTGATTTTGAAAATGCACGTTGTAATGTTACAATGAACAAAGTAATAAAAATATACAAATACACTAAACCTAGACAGAACTGTGTATTAAACGTTTAAAAGAGCTTAACTGCTGCTTTTCTGAGTTTTACTGATGATGAAAAAAGCATTGAAAATTTCATCAGTAAAGTCATTGGAATGTACAAAAACTTTTAACCTCTCCAGAACTGTGCATAAAACGCATTTTTGAGGTTGTCTGATTTTGAAAATGCACGTTGTAATGTTACAATGAACAAAGTAATAAAATTAAACAAAGACACTAAAACCACTCAGGAACTGTGCTAAACACACTTATTTGGGCTTGGCTGACGCTATTCAATGTCACAATCAACAAATTATAAGACATGTTCATAAACACTGAAACATTCCAGCACTGTGCCAATCGGTTTGTCTGACGCTGAAACTGCTCTTTTTAATGTCACTATTATCAAAGTAAAAGGAATAAATAAGGAAACAGTGAAAAACCACAGAACTAAATTTTATATACTTGTGTGATACTGAAACGCATTCAATTACAATATCATCAACGTAAGAGGAAGGGAAACTGAGGTGTATTTTATATACAAGATATTTATTCATATGTGTTTTTTATTAATATGTGTTGTGGCCCATTATTAGAGAACACAAATCTGTAAAAGGCGCCATTCATCATGGCCTTCGTCTGGTGTTTAAGGGAGAATGGTGCTGGGGTCACTAGGCTTGGATGGGTCTATAAGATAAGATAAGATAAGATAATCCTTTATTAGTCCCACAGTGGGAAAATTCACAGTGTTGCAGCAGCGAAGGGACAGTACAGCACTCAGTACAAAAAATAGACAATAAAAAGTACAGTGTATAACAATAATAATAATAAAAAGTCAAAAATTTAATGTAGGTTTATGTAAAGGAGAGACCCTACTATGAACAAAGTCTGTCTTATGAGAGGCCCATATAGGTATGTCCCCACATCTGGAACGACAAACTCAGAATGTTCAAAAACAGTAAAACACACCAGAACCATGCTGAAACGGCTTTTCTGCTTGTCTGATGATGAAAAAAGCATTGTAATAGTCATCATCAGTAAAGTCATTGGAAAGTACAAAAACTATTAACCTGTCCAGAACTGTGCATGAAACGCTTTTTTGAGGTTGTCTGATTCTGAAAATGCATGTTGTAATGTTTCATTGAACAATGTAATAAAAATATACAAAAACACTAAACTACGTCAGAACTGTGCATTAAACGCTATTTAAAGCTTGTCTGATGCTTTTCTGAGTTTGTCTGATGATATAAAAAGCATTGTAAATGACATTTTTAATAATTGAAATGGATTGTACAAAAACAATTAAAACTCTCCAGAACTGTGCATGAAACGGTTTTTTGAGGTGGTATGATTCTTAAAATGAACGTTGTAATGTTACAATGAACAAAGTAATAAAATTATACAAAAACACTTAAACCACTCAGGAACTGTGTATTAAACGTTTTAAAGAGCTTGTCTGCTGCTTTTCTGAGTTTGAATGATGATGAAAAAAGCATTGTTAATTTAATCATCAGTAAAGTCATTGGAATGTACAAAAAGTATTAACCTCTCCAGAAACGTGCATGAATCGCGTTTTTGAGGATGTCTGATTCTTAAAATGAATGTTGTAATGTTTCAATGAACAAAGTAATAAAAATATACAAATACAATAAACCTAGACAGAACTGTGTATTACACGTTTAAAAGCGCTAAACTGCTTCTTTTCTGAGTTTGACTGATGATGACAAAAGCATTGTCGATTTCATTATCAGTAAAGTAATTGGAAAGTACAAAAACAATTAACCTCTCCAGAACTGTGCTTAAAACGCATTTTTGAGGTTGTCTGATTCTGAAAATGCACGTTGTAATGTTGGAATGAACAAAGTAATAAAATTAAACAAAGACACTAAAACCACTCAGGAACTGTGCTAAACACACTTATTTGGGCTTGGCTGACGCTATTCAATGTCACAATCAACAAATTATAAGACATGTTCATAAACACTGAAACATTCCAGCACTGTGCCAATCGGTTTGTCTGACGCTGAAACTGCTCTTTTTAATGTCACTATTATCAAAGTAAAAGGAATAAATAAGGAAACAGTGAAAAACCACAGAACTAAATTTTATATACTTGTGTGATACTGAAACGCATTCAATTACAATATCATCAACGTAAGAGGAAGGGAAACTGAGGTGTATTTTATATACAAGATATTTATTCATATGTGTTTTTTATTAATATGTGTTGTGGCCCATAATTAGAGAACACAAATCTGTAAAAGGCGCCATTCATCATGGCCTTCGTCTGGTGTTTAAGGGAGAATGGTGCTGGGGTCACTAGGCTTGGATGGGTCTATAAGATAAGATAAGATAAGATAATCCTTTATTAGTCCCACAGTGGGGAAATTCACAGTGTTGCAGCAGCGAAGGGACAGTACAGCACTCAGTACAAAAAATAGACAATAAAAAGTACAGTGTATAACAATAATAATAATAAAAAGTCAAAAACTCTGAAAAAATAAAAAAAAATAAAAAATAAAAAATTTAATGTAGGTTTATGTAAAGGAGAGACCCTACTATGAACAAAGTCTGTCTTATGAGAGGCCCATATAGGTATGTCCCCACATCTGGAACGACAAACTCAGAATGTTCAAAAACAGTAAAACACACCAGAACCATGCTGAAACGGCTTTTCTGCTTGTCTGATGATGAAAAAAGCATTGTAATAGTCATCATCAGTAAAGTCATTGGAAAGTACAAAAACTATTAACCTGTCCAGAACTGTGCATGAAACGCTTTTTTGAGGTTGTCTGATTCTGAAAATGCATGTTGTAATGTTTCATTGAACAATGTAATAAAAATATACAAAAACACTAAACCACGTCAGAACTGTGCATTAAACGTTATTTAAAGCCTGTTTGATGCTTTTCTGAATTTGTCTGATGATGAAAAAAGCATTGTGAATGTCATCATCAGTAAAATCATTGGAAAGTACAAAAACTATTAACCTGTCCAGAACTGTGCATGAAACGCTTTTTTGAGGTTGTCTGATTCTAAAAATGCATGTTGTAATGTTTCAGTGAACAAAGTAAGAAAAATATACAAAAACACTAAACCACATCAGAACTGTGCATTAAACACTATTTAAAGCTTGTCTGATGCTTTTCTGAGTTTGTCTAATGATGAAAAAAGCATTGTAAATTACATTTTTAATAATTGAAATGGATTGTACAAAAACAATTAAAACTCTCCAGAACTGTGCATGAAGGTTGTATGATTCTGAAAATGAACGTTGTAATGTTTCAGTGAACAAAGTAATAAAATTATACAAAAACACTTATACCACTCAGGAACTGTGTATTAAACGTTTCAAAGAGCTTGTCTACTGCTTTTCTGAGTTTGACTTATGATGAAAAAAGCCATGTTAATTTCATCATCAGTAAAGTTATTAGAATGTACAAAAAGTATTAACCTCTCCAGAACCGTGCATGAAACGCTTTTTTGAGGATGTCTGATTCTTAAAATGCATGTTGTAATGTTTCAATGAACAAAGTAATAAAAATTTACAAATACACAAAACCTGGACAGAACTGTGTATTAAACGTTTAACAGAGCTTAACTGCTGCTTTTCTGAGTTTGACTGATGATGACAAAAGCATTGTAAATTTCATCATCAGTAAAGTCATTGGAAAGTACAAAAACTATTAACCTCTCCAGAACTGTGCGTAAAACGCATTTTTGAGGTTGGCTGATTCTGAAAATGCACGTTGTAAATGTTACAATGAACAAAGTAATAACATTTAACAAAGACACTAAAACCACTCAGGAACTGTGCATTAAACGGTATTTAAAGCTTGTCTGATGCTTTTCTGAGTTTGTCTAATAATGACAAAAGCATTGTAAATGACATTTTTAATAATTGAAAGGGATTGGACAAAAACAATTAAAACGCTCCAGAACTATGCATGAAACGCTTTTTTGAGGTGGTATGATTCTGAAAATGAACGTTGTAATGTTACAATAAACAAACTAATAAAATTAAACAAAGACACTAAAACCACTCAGGAACTGTGCTAAACACACTTATTTGGGCTTGGCTGACGCTATTCAATGTCACTATCAACAAATTATAAGAAATGTTCATAAACACTGAAACATTCCAGCACTGTGCCAATCGGTTTGTCTGACGCTTAAATTGCTCTTTTTAATGTCAATATCATCAAAGTAAAAGGAATAACTAAGGAAACAGTGAAATACCACAGATTTAAATTGTATAAACTTGTGTGATACTGAAACGCATTCAATTACAATATCATCAACGTAATAGGAAGGGGAATAGATTCTGAAACACTACAGAACTGGGCTAAACGAGATTCGTTGAGCTTTTTGTGAAGTCACTTTTAACAAAGTATTAGACATGTAGAACAACCACTAACTCCAAAACTTTGTTTTCAAGCACTTCTTTGAGCTTGTCTGATACTGAAATGAATTTTGATATGTCCCAATGAACGACAAACTCAGAATGTTCAAAAACAGTAAAACACACCAGAACCATGCTGAAACGGCTTTTCTGAGCTTGTCTGATGATGAAAAAAGCATTGTAATAGTCATCATCAGTAAAGTCATTGGAAAGTACATAAACTATTAACCTGTCCAGAACTGTGCATGAAATTTTTGAGGTTGTCTGATTCTGAAAATGTATGTTGTAATGTTTCATTGAACAAAGTAATAAAAATATACAAAAACACTAAACCACAACAGAACTGTGCAATAAACGGTATTTAAAGCTTGTTTCATGCTTTTCTAAATTTGTCTGATGATGAAAAAAGCATTGTAAATGACATTTTTAATAATTGAAATGGATTGTACAAAAACAATTAAAACTCTCCAGAACTGTGCATGAAACGCTTTATTCAGGTGGTATGATTCTAAAAAAAGAACGTTGTAATGTTACAATGAACAAAGTAATAAAATTAAACAAAAACACTTAAATCACTCCGGAACTGTTTATTAAACGTTTTAAAAAGCTTTTCTGAGTTTGCTTTTCTGCTTTTCTGCTTTTCTGAGTTTGACTGATGGTGAAAAAAGCATTGTTAATTTCATCATCAGTAAAGTCATTGGAATGTACAAAAAGTATTAACCACTCCAGAACCGTGCATAAAGCGCTTTTTTGAGGATGTCTGATTCTTAAAAAGCATGTTGTAATGTTTCAATGAACAAAGTAATAAAAATATACAATAACACTAAACCACGTCAGAACTGTGCATTAAACGGTATTTAAAGCTTGTTTCATGCTTTTCTGAATTTGTCTGATGATGAAAAAAGCATTGTAAATGACATTTTTAATAATTGTACAAAAGCAATTAAAACTCTCCAGAACTGTGCATGAAACGCTTTTTTGAGGTGGTATGATTTTGAAAATGAACGTTGTAATGTTACAATGAACAAAGTAATAAAATTAAACAAAGACACTAAAACCACTCTGGAACTGTGCTAAACACACTTATTTGGGCTTGGCTGACGCTATTCAATGTCACTATCAACAAATTAAAAGAAATGTTCATAAACACTGAAACATTCCAGCACTGTGCCAATCGGTTTGTCTGACGCTGAAACTGCTCTTTTTAATGTCACTATCATCAAAGTAAAAGGAATAATTAAGGAAACAGTGAAATACCACAGAACTAAATTTTATAAACTTGTGTGATACTGAAACGCATTCAATTACAATATCATCAACGTAATAGGAAGGGGAATAGATTCTGAAACACTACAGAACTGGGCTAAACGAGATTCGTTGAGCTTTTTGTGAAGTCACTTTTAACAAAGTATTAGACATGTAGAACAACCACTAACTCCAAAACTTTGTTTTCAAGCACTTCTTTGAGCTTGTCTGATACTGAAATGAATTTTGATATGTCCCAATGAACGACAAACTCAGAATGTTCAAAAACAGTAAAACACACCAGAACCATGCTGAAACGGCTTTTCTGAGCTTGTCTGATGATGAAAAAAGCATTGTAATAGTCATCATCAGTAAAGTCATTGGAAAGTACATAAACTATTAACCTGTCCAGAACTGTGCATGAAACGCTTTTTTGAGGTTGTCTGATTCTGAAAATGTATGTTGTAATGTTTCATTGAACAAAGTAATAAAAATATACAAAAACACTAAACCACAACAGAACTGTGCAATAAACGGTATTTAAAGCTTGTTTCATGCTTTTCTGAATTTGTCTGATGATGAAAAAAGCATTGTAAATGACATTTTTAATAATTGAAATGGATTGTACAAAAACAATTAAAACTCTCCAGAACTGTGCATGAAACGCTTTATTCAGGTGGTATGATTCTAAAAAAAGAACGTTGTAATGTTACAATGAACAAAGTAATAAAAATATACAAAAACACTAAACCACAACAGAACTGTGCAATAAACGGTATTTAAAGCTTGTTTCATGCTTTTCTGAATTTGTCTGATGATGAAAAAAGCATTGTAAATGACATTTTTAATAATTGAAATGGATTGTACAAAAACAATTAAAACTCTCCAGAACTGTGCATGAAACGCTTTATTCAGGTGGTATGATTCTAAAAAAAGAACGTTGTAATGTTACAATGAACAAAGTAATAAAAACATACAAATACACTAAACCACGACAGAACTGTGAATTAAACGTTTAAAAGAGCTTAACTGCTGCTTTTCTGAGTTTGACTGATGATGACAAAAGCATTGTAGATTTCATCAACAGTAAAGTCATTGGAAAGTACAAAAACAATTAACCTCTCCAGAACTGTGCGTAAAACGCATTTTTGAGGTTGTCTGATTCTGAAAATGCACGTTGTAATGTTTCAATGAACAAAGTGATCAAATTAAACCAAGACACTAAAACCACTCAGGAACTGTGCTAAACACACTGATTTGGGCTTGGCTTACGCTATTCAATGTCACTATCAACAAATTAAAAGAAATGTTCATAAACACTGAAAGATTCCAGCACTGTGCCAATCGGTTTGTCTGACGCTGAAACTGCTCTTTTTAATGTCACTATCATCAATGTAAAAGGAATAATTAAGGAAACAGTGAAAAACTACAGAACTAATTTTTATAAGCTTGTGCCATACTGAAATGCATTCAATTACAATATCATCAACGTAATAGGAAGGGGAACAGATTCTGAAACACTACAGAACTGGGCAAATCGAAATTTGTTGAGCTTTTTGTGAAGTCACTTTTAACAAAGTATTAGACATGTAGAACAACCACTAACTCCGAAACGTTGTTTTCAAGCACTTGTTTGAGCTTGTCTGATACTGAAATGCATTTTGATATATCCCAATTTTCAAAAACAGTAAAACACACCAGAACCATGCTAAACGGCTTTTCTGAGCTTGTCTGATGATGGTAAAAAGCATTGTAATAGTCATCATATCAGTAAAGTCATTGGAAAGTACAAAAACTATTAACCTGTCCAGAACTGTGCATGAAACGCTTTTTTGAGGTTGTCTGATTCTGAAAATGCATGTTGTAATGTTTCATTGAACAAAGTAATAAAAATATACAATAACACTAAACCACGTCAGAACTGTGCATTAAACGGTATTTAAAGCTTGTTTCATGCTTTTCTGAATTTGTCTGATGATGAAAAAAGCATTGTAAATGACATTTTTAATAATTGTACAAAAGCAATTAAAACTCTCCAGAACTGTGCTTGAAACGCTTTTTTGAGGTGGTATGATTTTGAAAATGAACGTTGTAATGTTACAATGAACAAAGTAATAAAATTAAACAAAAACACTTAAACCACTCAGGAACTGTGTATTAAACGTTTTAAAGAGCTTGTTTGATGCTATTCTGAGTTTGTCTAATAATGAAAAAAGCATTGTAAATGACATTTTTATTAATTGAAATGGATTGTACATAAACAATTAAAACTCTCCAGAACTGTGCATGAAACGCTTTTTTGAGGTTGTATGCTTCTGAAAATGAACGTTGTAATGTTTCAGTGAACAAAGTAATACAATTATACAAAAACACTTATACCACTCAGGAATTGTGTATTAAACGTTTTAAAGAACTTGTCTACTGCTTGTCTGAGTTTGACTGATGATGAAAAAAGCCATGGTAATTTCATCATCAGTAAAGTTATTGGAATGTACTTTTTGTATTAACCTCTCCAGAAACGTGCATGAATCGCGTTTTTGAGGATGTCTGACTCTTAAAATGCATGTTGTAATGTTCCAATGGACAAAGTAATAAAAATATACAAATACACTAAACCACGACAGAACTGTGCATTAAACGGTATTTAAAGCTTGTTTCATGCTTTTCTGAATTTGATGATGAAAAAAGCATTGTAAATGTCATCATCAGTAAAATCATTGGAAAGTACAAAAACTATTAACCTGTCCAGAACAGTGCATGAAACGCTTTTTTGAGGTTGTCTGATTTTGAAAATGCATGTTGTAATAATTCATTGAACAAAGTAATAAAAATATACAAAAACACTAAACCACAAAAGAACTGTGCAATAAACGGTATTTAAAGCTTGTTTCATGCTTTTCTAAATTTGTCTGATGATGAAAAAAGCATTGTAAATGACATTTTTAATAATTGAAATGGATTGTACAAAAACAATTAAAACTCTCCAGAACTGTGCATGAAACGCTTTATTCAGGTGGTATGATTCTAAAAAAAGAACGTTGTAATGTTACAATGAACAAAGTAATAAAAACATACAAATACACTAAACCACGACAGAACTGTGAATTAAACGTTTAAAAGAGCTTAACTGCTGCTTTTCTGAGTTTGACTGATGATGACAAAAGCATTGTAGATTTCATCAACAGTAAAGTCATTGGAAAGTACAAAAACAATTAACCTCTCCAGAACTGTGCGTAAAACGCATTTTTGAGGTTGTCTGATTCTGAAAATGCACGTTGTAATGTTTCAATGAACAAAGTGATCAAATTAAACCAAGACACTAAAACCACTCAGGAACTGTGCTAAACACACTGATTTGGGCTTGGCTTACGCTATTCAATGTCACTATCAACAAATTAAAAGAAATGTTCATAAACACTGAAAGATTCCAGCACTGTGCCAATCGGTTTGTCTGACGCTGAAACTGCTCTTTTTAATGTCACTATCATCAATGTAAAAGGAATAATTAAGGAAACAGTGAAAAACTACAGAACTAATTTTTATAAGCTTGTGCCATACTGAAATGCATTCAATTACAATATCATCAACGTAATAGGAAGGGGAACAGATTCTGAAACACTACAGAACTGGGCAAATCGAAATTTGTTGAGCTTTTTGTGAAGTCACTTTTAACAAAGTATTAGACATGTAGAACAACCACTAACTCCGAAACGTTGTTTTCAAGCACTTGTTTGAGCTTGTCTGATACTGAAATGCATTTTGATATATCCCAATTTTCAAAAACAGTAAAACACACCAGAACCATGCTAAACGGCTTTTCTGAGCTTGTCTGATGATGGTAAAAAGCATTGTAATAGTCATCATATCAGTAAAGTCATTGGAAAGTACAAAAACTATTAACCTGTCCAGAACTGTGCATGAAACGCTTTTTTGAGGTTGTCTGATTCTGAAAATGCATGTTGTAATGTTTCATTGAACAAAGTAATAAAAATATACAATAACACTAAACCACGTCAGAACTGTGCATTAAACGGTATTTAAAGCTTGTTTCATGCTTTTCTGAATTTGTCTGATGATGAAAAAAGCATTGTAAATGACATTTTTAATAATTGTACAAAAGCAATTAAAACTCTCCAGAACTGTGCTTGAAACGCTTTTTTGAGGTGGTATGATTTTGAAAATGAACGTTGTAATGTTACAATGAACAAAGTAATAAAATTAAACAAAAACACTTAAACCACTCAGGAACTGTGTATTAAACGTTTTAAAGAGCTTGTTTGATGCTATTCTGAGTTTGTCTAATAATGAAAAAAGCATTGTAAATGACATTTTTATTAATTGAAATGGATTGTACATAAACAATTAAAACTCTCCAGAACTGTGCTTGAAACGCTTTTTTGAGGTGGTATGATTTTGAAAATGAACGTTGTAATGTTACAATGAACAAAGTAATAAAATTAAACAAAAACACTTAAACCACTCAGGAACTGTGTATTAAACGTTTTAAAGAGCTTGTTTGATGCTATTCTGAGTTTGTCTAATAATGAAAAAAGCATTGTAAATGACATTTTTATTAATTGAAATGGATTGTACATAAACAATTAAAACTCTCCAGAACTGTGCATGAAACGCTTTTTTGAGGTTGTATGCTTCTGAAAATGAACGTTGTAATGTTTCAGTGAACAAAGTAATACAATTATACAAAAACACTTATACCACTCAGGAATTGTGTATTAAACGTTTTAAAGAACTTGTCTACTGCTTGTCTGAGTTTGACTGATGATGAAAAAAGCCATGGTAATTTCATCATCAGTAAAGTTATTGGAATGTACTTTTTGTATTAACCTCTCCAGAAACGTGCATGAATCGCGTTTTTGAGGATGTCTGACTCTTAAAATGCATGTTGTAATGTTCCAATGGACAAAGTAATAAAAATATACAAATACACTAAACCACGACAGAACTGTGCATTAAACGGTATTTAAAGCTTGTTTCATGCTTTTCTGAATTTGATGATGAAAAAAGCATTGTAAATGTCATCATCAGTAAAATCATTGGAAAGTACAAAAACTATTAACCTGTCCAGAACAGTGCATGAAACGCTTTTTTGAGGTTGTCTGATTTTGAAAATGCATGTTGTAATAATTCATTGAACAAAGTAATAAAAATATACAAAAACACTAAACCACAAAAGAACTGTGCAATAAACGGTATTTAAAGCTTGTTTCATGCTTTTCTAAATTTGTCTGATGATGAAAAAAGCATTGTAAATGACATTTTTAATAATTGAAATGGATTGTACAAAAACAATTAAAACTCTCCAGAACTGTGCATGAAACGCTTTATTCAGGTGGTATGATTCTAAAAAAAGAACGTTGTAATGTTACAATGAACAAAGTAATAAAAACATACAAATACACTAAACCACGACAGAACTGTGAATTAAACGTTTAAAAGAGCTTAACTGCTGCTTTTCTGAGTTTGACTGATGATGACAAAAGCATTGTAGATTTCATCAACAGTAAAGTCATTGGAAAGTACAAAAACAATTAACCTCTCCAGAACTGTGCGTAAAACGCATTTTTGAGGTTGTCTGATTCTGAAAATGCACGTTGTAATGTTTCAATGAACAAAGTGATCAAATTAAACCAAGACACTAAAACCACTCAGGAACTGTGCTAAACACACTGATTTGGGCTTGGCTTACGCTATTCAATGTCACTATCAACAAATTAAAAGAAATGTTCATAAACACTGAAAGATTCCAGCACTGTGCCAATCGGTTTGTCTGACGCTGAAACTGCTCTTTTTAATGTCACTATCATCAATGTAAAAGGAATAATTAAGGAAACAGTGAAAAACTACAGAACTAATTTTTATAAGCTTGTGCCATACTGAAATGCATTCAATTACAATATCATCAACGTAATAGGAAGGGGAACAGATTCTGAAACACTACAGAACTGGGCAAATCGAAATTTGTTGAGCTTTTTGTGAAGTCACTTTTAACAAAGTATTAGACATGTAGAACAACCACTAACTCCGAAACGTTGTTTTCAAGCACTTGTTTGAGCTTGTCTGATACTGAAATGCATTTTGATATATCCCAATTTTCAAAAACAGTAAAACACACCAGAACCATGCTAAACGGCTTTTCTGAGCTTGTCTGATGATGGTAAAAAGCATTGTAATAGTCATCATATCAGTAAAGTCATTGGAAAGTACAAAAACTATTAACCTGTCCAGAACTGTGCATGAAACGCTTTTTTGAGGTTGTCTGATTCTGAAAATGCATGTTGTAATGTTTCATTGAACAAAGTAATAAAAATATACAATAACACTAAACCACGTCAGAACTGTGCATTAAACGGTATTTAAAGCTTGTTTCATGCTTTTCTGAATTTGTCTGATGATGAAAAAAGCATTGTAAATGACATTTTTAATAATTGTACAAAAGCAATTAAAACTCTCCAGAACTGTGCTTGAAACGCTTTTTTGAGGTGGTATGATTTTGAAAATGAACGTTGTAATGTTACAATGAACAAAGTAATAAAATTAAACAAAAACACTTAAACCACTCAGGAACTGTGTATTAAACGTTTTAAAGAGCTTGTTTGATGCTATTCTGAGTTTGTCTAATAATGAAAAAGCATTGTAAATGACATTTTTATTAATTGAAATGGATTGTACATAAACAATTAAAACTCTCCAGAACTGTGCATGAAACGCTTTTTTGAGGTTGTATGCTTCTGAAAATGAACGTTGTAATGTTTCAGTGAACAAAGTAATACAATTATACAAAAACACTTATACCACTCAGGAATTGTGTATTAAACGTTTTAAAGAACTTGTCTACTGCTTGTCTGAGTTTGACTGATGATGAAAAAAGCCATGGAAATTTCATCATCAGTAAAGTTATTGGAATGTACTTTTTGTATTAACCTCTCCAGAAACGTGCATGAATCGCGTTTTTGAGGATGTCTGACTCTTAAAATGCATGTTGTAATGTTCCAATGGACAAAGTAATAAAAATATACAAATACACTAAACCACGACAGAACTGTGCATTAAACGGTATTTAAAGCTTGTTTCATGCTTTTCTGAATTTGATGATGAAAAAAGCATTGTAAATGTCATCATCAGTAAAATCATTGGAAAGTACAAAAACTATTAACCTGTCCAGAACTGTGCATGAAACGCTTTTTTGAGGTTGTCTGATTCTGAAAATGCATGTTGTAATGTTTCATTGAACAAAGTAATAAAAATACACAAAAACACTAAACGACGTCAGAACTGTGCATTAAACGCTATTTAAAGCTTGTCTGATGCTTTTCTAAGTTTGTCTAATGATGAAAAAACCATTGTAAATGACATTTTTAATAATTGAAATGGATTGGACAAAAACAATTAAAACGCTCCAGAACTGTGCATGAAACGCTTTTTTGAGGTGGTATGATTCTGAAAATGCATGTTGTAATGTTTAATTGAACAAAGTAATAAAATTAAACAAAGACACTAAAACCACTCAGGAACTGTGCTAAACACACTTATTTGGGCTTGGCTGACGCTATTCAATGTCACTATCAACAAATTATAAGAAATGTTCATAAACACTGAAACATTCCAGCACTGTGCCAATCGGTTTGTCTGACGCTGAAACTGCTCTTTTTAATGTCACTATCATCAAAGTAAAAGGAATAATTAAGGAAACAGTGAAATACCACAGAACTAAATTTTATAAACTTGTGTGATACTGAAACGCATTCAATTACAATATCATCAACGTAATAGGAAGGGGAATAGATTCTGAAACACTACAGAACTGGGCTAAACGAGATTCGTTGAGCTTTTTGTGAAGTCACTTTTAACAAAGTATTAGACATGTAGACAAACACTAACTCCAAAACTTTGTTTTCAAGCACTTCTTTGAGCTTGTCTGATACTGAAATGCATTTTGATATATCCCAATGAACGACAAACTCAGAATGTTCAAAAACAGTAAAACACAACAGAACCATTCTGAAACGGCTTTTCTGAGCTTGTCTGATGATAAAAAAAGCATTGTAATAGTCATCATATCAGTAAAGTCATTGGAAAGTACAAAAACTATTAACCTGTCCAGAACTGTGCATGAAACGCTTTTTTGAGGTTGTCTGATTCTGAAAATGTATGTTGTAATGTTTCATTGAACAAAGTAATAAAAATATACAAAAACACTAAACCACAACAGAACTGTGCAATAAACGGTATTTAAAGCTTGTTTCATGCTTTTCTAAATTTGTCTGATGATGAAAAAAGCATTGTAAATGACATTTTTAATAATTGAAATGGATTGTACAAAAACAATTAAAACTCTCCAGAACTGTGCATGAAACGCTTTATTCAGGTGGTATGATTCTAAAAAAAGAACGTTGTAATGTTACAATGAACAAAGTAATAAAATTAAACAAAAACACTTAAATCACTCCGGAACTGTTTATTAAACGTTTTAAAAAGCTTTTCTGAGTTTGCTTTTCTGCTTTTCTGCTTTTCTGAGTTTGACTGATGGTGAAAAAAGCATTGTTAATTTCATCATCAGTAAAGTCATTGGAATGTACAAAAAGTATTAACCACTCCAGAACCGTGCATAAAGCGCTTTTTTGAGGATGTCTGATTCTTAAAAAGCATGTTGTAATGTTTCAATGAACAAAGTAATAAAAATATACAATAACACTAAACCACGTCAGAACTGTGCATTAAACGGTATTTAAAGCTTGTTTCATGCTTTTCTGAATTTGTCTGATGATGAAAAAAGCATTGTAAATGACATTTTTAATAATTGTACAAAAGCAATTAAAACTCTCCAGAACTGTGCTTGAAACGCTTTTTTGAGGTGGTATGATTTTGAAAATGAACGTTGTAATGTTACAATGAACAAAGTAATAAAATTAAACAAAGACACTAAAACCACTCAGGAACTGTGCTAAACACACTTATTTGGGCTTGGCTGACGCTATTCAATGTCACTATCAACAAATTATAAGAAATGTTCATAAACACTGAAACATTCCAGCACTGTGCCAATCGGTTTGTCTGACGCTGAAACTGCTCTTTTTAATGTCACTATCATCAAAGTAAAAGGAATAATTAAGGAAACAGTGAAATACCACAGAACTAAATTTTATAAACTTGTGTGATACTGAAACGCATTCAATTACAATATCATCAACGTAATAGGAAGGGGAATAGATTCTGAAACACTACAGAACTGGGCTAAACGAGATTCGTTGAGCTTTTTGTGAAGTCACTTTTAACAAAGTATTAGACATGTAGAACAACCACTAACTCCAAAACTTTGTTTTCAAGCACTTCTTTGAGCTTGTGTGATACTGAAATGAATTTTGATATGTCCCAATGAACGACAAACTCAGAATGTTCAAAAACAGTAAAACACACCAGAACCATGCTGAAACGGCTTTTCTGAGCTTGTCTGATGATGAAAAAAGCATTGTAATAGTCATCATCAGTAAAGTCATTGGAAAGTACATAAACTATTAACCTGTCCAGAACTGTGCATGAAACGCTTTTTTGAGGTTGTCTGATTCTGAAAATGTATGTTGTAATGTTTCATTGAACAAAGTAATAAAAATATACAAAAACACTAAACCACAACAGAACTGTGCAATAAACGGTATTTAAAGCTTGTTTCATGCTTTTCTGAATTTGTCTGATGATGAAAAAAGCATTGTAAATGACATTTTTAATAATTGAAATGGATTGTACAAAAACAATTAAAACTCTCCAGAACTGTGCATGAAACGCTTTATTCAGGTGGTATGATTCTAAAAAAAGAACGTTGTAATGTTACAATGAACAAAGTAATAAAAATATACAAAAACACTAAACCACAACTGAACTGTGCAATAAACGGTATTTAAAGCTTGTTTCATGCTTTTCTGAATTTGTCTGATGATGAAAAAAGCATTGTAAATGACATTTTTAATAATTGAAATGGATTGTACAAAAACAATTAAAACTCTCCAGAACTGTGCATGAAACGCTTTATTCAGGTGGTATGATTCTAAAAAAAGAACGTTGTAATGTTACAATGAACAAAGTAATAAAATTAAACAAAAACACTTAAATCACTCTGGAACTGTTTATTAAATGTTTTAAAAAGCTTTTCTGAGTTTGCTTTTCTCCTTTTCTGCTTTTCTGAGTTTGACTGATGGTGAAAAAGCATTGTTAATTTCATCATCAGTAAAGTCATTGGAATGTACAAAAAGTATTAACCTCTCCAGAACCGTGCATAAAGCGCTTTTTTGAGGATGTCTGATTCTTAAAAAGCATGTTGTAATGTTTCAATGAACAAAGTAATAAAAATATACAATAACACTAAACCACGTCAGAACTGTGCATTAAACGGTATTTAAAGCTTGTTTCATGCTTTTCTGAATTTGTCTGATGATGAAAAAAGCATTGTAAATGACATTTTTAATAATTGTACAAAAGCAATTAAAACTCTCCAGAACTGTGCTTGAAACGCTTTTTTGAGGTGGTATGATTTTGAAAATGAACGTTGTAATGTTACAATGAACAAAGTAATAAAATTAAACAAAGACACTAAAACCACTCAGGAACTGTGCTAAACACACTTATTTGGGCTTGGCTGACGCTATTCAATGTCACTATCAACAAATTATAAGAAATGTTCATAAACACTGAAACATTCCAGCACTGTGCCAATCGGTTTGTCTGACGCTGAAACTGCTCTTTTTAATGTCACTATCATCAAAGTAAAAGGAATAACTAAGGAAACAGTGAAATACCACAGATTTAAATTTTATAAACTTGTGTGATACTGAAACGCATTCAATTACAATATCATCAACGTAATAGGACGGGGAATAGATTCTGAAACACTACAGAACTGAGCTAAAGGAGATTCGTTAAGCTTTTTGTGAAGTCACTTTTAACAAAGTATTAGACATGTAGAACAAACACTAACTCCAAAGCTTTGTTTTCAAGCACTTCTTTGAGCTTGTCTGATACTGAAATGCATTTTGATATGTCCCAATGAACGACAAACTTAGAATGTTCAAAAACAGTAAAACACACCAGAACCATGCTGAAACGGCTTTTCTGAGCTTGTCTGATGATGAAAAAAGCATTGTAATAGTCATCATCAGTAAAGTCATTGGAAAGTACAAAAACTATTAACCTGTCCAGAACAGTGCATGAAACGCTTTTTTGAGGTTGTCTGATTTTGAAAATGCATGTTGTAATAATTCATTGAACAAAGTAATAAAAATATACAAAAACACTAAACCACAAAAGAACTGTGCAATAAACGGTATTTAAAGCTTGTTTCATGCTTTTCTAAATTTGTCTGATGATGAAAAAAGCATTGTAAATGACATTTTTAATAATTTAAATGGATTGTACAAAAACAATTAAAACTCTCCAGAACTGTGCATGAAACGCTTTATTCAGGTGGTATGATTCTAAAAAAAGAACGTTGTAATGTTACAATGAACAAAGTAATAAAAACATACAAATAGACTAAACCACGACAGAACTGTGAATTAAACGTTTAAAAGAGCTTAACTGCTGCTTTTCTGAGTTTGACTGATGATGACAAAAGCATTGTAGATTTCATCAACAGTAAAGTCATTGGAAAGTACAAAAACAATTAACCTCTCCAGAACTGTGCGTAAAACGCATTTTTGAGGTTGTCTGATTCTGAAAATGCACGTTGTAATGTTTCAATGAACAAAGTGATCAAATTAAACCAAGACACTAAAACCACTCAGGAACTGTGCTAAACACACTGATTTGGGCTTGGCTTACGCTATTCAATGTCACTATCAACAAATTAAAAGACATTTTCATAAACACTGAAAGATTCCAGCACTGTGCCAATCGGTTTGTCTGACGCTGAAACTGCTCTTTTTAATGTCACTATCATCAATGTAAAAGGAATAATTAAGGAAACAGTGAAAAACTACAGAACTAATTTTTATAAGCTTGTGCCATACTGAAATGCATTCAATTACAATATCATCAACGTAATAGGAAGGGGAACAGATTCTGAAACACTACAGAACTGGGCAAATCGAAATTTGTTGAGCTTTTTGTGAAGTCACTTTTAACAAAGTATTAGACATGTAGAACAACCACTAACTCCGAAACGTTGTTTTCAAGCACTTGTTTGAGCTTGTCTGATACTGAAATGCATTTTGATATATCCCAATTTTCAAAAACAGTAAAACACACCAGAACCATGCTAAACGGCTTTTCTGAGCTTGTCTGATGATGGTAAAAAGCATTGTAATAGTCATCATATCAGTAAAGTCATTGGAAAGTACAAAAACTATTAACCTGTCCAGAACTGTGCATGAAACGCTTTTTTGAGGTTGTCTGATTCTGAAAATGCATGTTGTAATGTTTCATTGAACAAAGTAATAAAAATATACAATAACACTAAACCACGTCAGAACTGTGCATTAAACGGTATTTAAAGCTTGTTTCATGCTTTTCTGAATTTGTCTGATGATGAAAAAAGCATTGTAAATGACATTTTTAATAATTGTACAAAAGCAATTAAAACTCTCCAGAACTGTGCTTGAAACGCTTTTTTGATGCTTTTTTAATGTTACAATGAACAAAGTAATAAAATTAAACAAAAACACTTAAACCACTCAGGAACTGTGTATTAAACGTTTTAAAGAGCTTGTTTGATGCTATTCTGAGTTTGTCTAATAATGAAAAAAGCATTGTAAATGACATTTTTATTAATTGAAATGGATTGTACATAAACAATTAAAACTCTCCAGAACTGTGCATGAAACGCTTTTTTGAGGTTGTATGCTTCTAAAAATGAACGTTGTAATGTTTCAGTGAACAAAGTAATACAATTATACAAAAACACTTATACCACTCAGGAATTGTGTATTAAACGTTTTAAAGAACTTGTCTACTGCTTGTCTGAGTTTGACTGATGATGAAAAAAGCCATGGTAATTTCATCATCAGTAAAGTTATTGGAATGTACTTTTTGTATTAACCTCTCCAGAAACGTGCATGAATCGCGTTTTTGAGGATGTCTGACTCTTAAAATGCATGTTGTAATGTTCCAATGGACAAAGTAATAAAAATATACAAATACACTAAACCACGACAGAACTGTGCATTAAACGGTATTTAAAGCTTGTTTCATGCTTTTCTGAATTTGATGATGAAAAAAGCATTGTAAATGTCATCATCAGTAAAATCATTGGAAAGTACAAAAACTATTAACCTGTCCAGAACTGTGCATGAAACGCTTTTTTGAGGTTGTCTGATTCTGAAAATGCATGTTGTAATGTTTCATTGAACAAAGTAATAAAAATACACAAAAACACTAAACGACGTCAGAACTGTGCATTAAACGGTATTTAAAGCTTGTTTCATGCTTTTCTGAATTTGTCTGATGATGAAAAAAGCATTGTAAATGACATTTTTAATAATTGAAATGGATTGGACAAAAACAATTAAAACTCTCCAGAACTGTGAATGAAACGCTTTTTTGAGGTGGTATGATTCTGAAAATAAACGTTGTAATGTTACAATGAACAAAGTAATAAAAACATACAAATACAGTAAACCTAGACAGAACTGTGTATTAAACGGTTAAAAGCGCTTAACTGCTTCTTTTCTAAATTTCACTGATGATGACAAAAGCATTGTAGATTTCATCATCAGTAAAGTCCTTGGAAAGTACAAAAACTATTAACCTGTCCAGAACTGTGCATGAAACGCTTTTTTGAGGTTGTCTGATTCTGAAAATGCATGTTGTAATGTTTCATTGAACAAAGTAATAAAAATATACAAAAACACTAAACCACGTCAGAACTGTGCATTAAACGGTATTTAAAGCTTGTTTCATGCTTTTCTGAATTTGTCTGATGATGAAAAAAGCATTGTAAATGACATTTTTAATAATTGAAATGGATTGTACAAAAACAATTAAAACTCTCCAGAACTGTGCATGAAACGCTTTATTCAGGTGGTATGATTCTAAAAAAAGAACGTTGTAATGTTACAATGAACAAAGTAATAAAATTAAACAAAAACACTTAAATCACTCCGGAACTGTTTATTAAACGTTTTAAAAAGCTTTTCTGAGTTTGCTTTTCTGCTTTTCTGCTTTTCTGAGTTTGACTGATGGTGAAAAAAGCATTGTTAATTTCATCATCAGTAAAGTCATTGGAATGTACAAAAAGTATTAACCACTCCAGAACCGTGCATAAAGCGCTTTTTTGAGGATGTCTGATTCTTAAAAAGCATGTTGTAATGTTTCAATGAACAAAGTAATAAAAATATACAATAACACTAAACCACGTCAGAACTGTGCATTAAACGGTATTTAAAGCTTGTTTCATGCTTTTCTGAATTTGTCTGATGATGAAAAAAGCATTGTAAATGACATTTTTAATAATTGTACAAAAGCAATTAAAACTCTCCAGAACTGTGCTTGAAACGCTTTTTTGAGGTGGTATGATTTTGAAAATGAACGTTGTAATGTTACAATGAACAAAGTAATAAAATTAAACAAAGACACTAAAACCACTCAGGAACTGTGCTAAACACACTTATTTGGGCTTGGCTGACGCTATTCAATGTCACTATCAACAAATTATAAGAAATGTTCATAAACACTGAAACATTCCAGCACTGTGCCAATCGGTTTGTCTGACGCTGAAACTGCTCTTTTTAATGTCACTATCATCAAAGTAAAAGGAATAATTAAGGAAACAGTGAAATACCACAGAACTAAATTTTATAAACTTGTGTGATACTGAAACGCATTCAATTACAATATCATCAACGTAATAGGAAGGGGAATAGATTCTGAAACACTACAGAACTGGGCTAAACGAGATTCGTTGAGCTTTTTGTGAAGTCACTTTTAACAAAGTATTAGACATGTAGAACAACCACTAACTCCAAAACTTTGTTTTCAAGCACTTCTTTGAGCTTGTCTGATACTGAAATGAATTTTGATATGTCCCAATGAACGACAAACTCAGAATGTTCAAAAACAGTAAAACACACCAGAACCATGCTGAAACGGCTTTTCTGAGCTTGTCTGATGATGAAAAAAGCATTGTAATAGTCATCATCAGTAAAGTCATTGGAAAGTACATAAACTATTAACCTGTCCAGAACTGTGCATGAAACGCTTTTTTGAGGTTGTCTGATTCTGAAAATGTATGTTGTAATGTTTCATTGAACAAAGTAATAAAAATATACAAAAACACTAAACCACAACAGAACTGTGCAATAAACGGTATTTAAAGCTTGTTTCATGCTTTTCTGAATTTGTCTGATGATGAAAAAAGCATTGTAAATGACATTTTTAATAATTGAAATGGATTGTACAAAAACAATTAAAACTCTCCAGAACTGTGCATGAAACGCTTTATTCAGGTGGTATGATTCTAAAAAAAGAACGTTGTAATGTTACAATGAACAAAGTAATAAAAATATACAAAAACACTAAACCACAACAGAACTGTGCAATAAACGGTATTTAAAGCTTGTTTCATGCTTTTCTGAATTTGTCTGATGATGAAAAAAGCATTGTAAATGACATTTTTAATAATTGAAATGGATTGTACAAAAACAATTAAAACTCTCCAGAACTGTGCATGAAACGCTTTATTCAGGTGGTATGATTCTAAAAAAAGAACGTTGTAATGTTACAATGAACAAAGTAATAAAAATATACAAAAACACTAAACCACAACAGAACTGTGCAATAAACGGTATTTAAAGCTTGTTTCATGCTTTTCTGAATTTGTCTGATAATGAAAAAAGCATTGTAAATGACATTTTTAATAATTGAAATGGATTGTACAAAAACAATTAAAACTCTCCAGAACTGTGCATGAAACGCTTTATTCAGGTGGTATGATTCTAAAAAAAGAACGTTGTAATGTTACAATGAACAAAGTAATAAAATTAAACAAAAACACTTAAATCACTCTGGAACTGTTTATTAAACGTTTTAAAAAGCTTTTCTGAGTTTGCTTTTCTGCTTTTCTGCTTTTCTGAATTTGACTGATGGTGAAAAAGCATTGTTAATTTCATCATCAGTAAAGTCATTGGAATGTACAAAAAGTATTAACCTCTCCAGAACCGTGCATAAAGCGCTTTTTTGAGGATGTCTGATTCTTAAAAAGCATGTTGTAATGTTTCAATGAACAAAGTAATAAAAATATACAATAACACTAAACCACGTCAGAACTGTGCATTAAACGGTATTTAAAGCTTGTTTCATGCTTTTCTGAATTTGTCTGATGATGAAAAAAGCATTGTAAATGACATTTTTAATAATTGTACAAAAGCAATTAAAACTCTCCAGAACTGTGCTTGAAACGCTTTTTTGAGGTGGTATGATTTTGAAAATGAACGTTGTAATGTTACAATGAACAAAGTAATAAAATTAAACAAAGACACTAAAACCACTCAGGAACTGTGCTAAACACACTTATTTGGGCTTGGCTGACGCTATTCAATGTCACTATCAACAAATTATAAGAAATGTTCATAAACACTGAAACATTCCAGCACTGTGCCAATCGGTTTGTCTGACGCTGAAACTGCTCTTTTTAATGTCACTATCATCAAAGTAAAAGGAATAACTAAGGAAACAGTGAAATACCACAGATTTAAATTTTATAAACTTGTGTGATACTGAAACGCATTCAATTACAATATCATCAACGTAATAGGACGGGGAATAGATTCTGAAACACTACAGAACTGAGCTAAAGGAGATTCGTTAAGCTTTTTGTGAAGTCACTTTTAACAAAGTATTAGACATGTAGAACAAACACTAACTCCAAAGCTTTGTTTTCAAGCACTTCTTTGAGCTTGTCTGATACTGAAATGCATTTTGATATGTCCCAATGAACGACAAACTTAGAATGTTCAAAAACAGTAAAACACACCAGAACCATGCTGAAACGGCTTTTCTGAGCTTGTCTGATGATGAAAAAAGCATTGTAATAATCATCATCAGTAAAGTCATTGGAAAGTACAAAAACTATTAACCTGTCCAGAACAGTGCATGAAACGCTTTTTTGAGGTTGTCTGGTTTTGAAAATGCATGTTGTAATAATTCATTGAACAAAGTAATAAAAATATACAAAAACACTAAACCACAAAAGAACTGTGCAATAAACGGTATTTAAAGCTTGTTTCATGCTTTTCTAAATTTGTCTGATGATGAAAAAGCATTGTAAATGACATTTTTAATAATTTAAATGGATTGTACAAAAACAATTAAAACTCTCCAGAACTGTGCATGAAACGCTTTATTCAGGTGGTATGATTCTAAAAAAAGAACGACAATGAACGACAAACTCAGAATGTTCAAAAACAGTAAAACACACCAGAACCATGCTGAAACGGCTTTTCTGAGCTTGTCTGATGATGAAAAAAGCATTGTAATAGTCATCATCAGTAAAGTCATTGGAAAGTACAAAAACTATTAACCTGTCCAGAACTGTGCATGAAACGCTTTTTTGAGGTTGTCTGATTCTGAAAATGCATGTTGTAATGTTTCATTGAACAAAGTAATAAAAATATACAAAAACACTAAACCACAAAAGAACTGTGCAATAAACGGTATTTAAAGCTTGTTTCATGCTTTTCTAAATTTGTCTGATGATGAAAAAAGCATTGTAAATGACATTTTTAATAATTGAAATGGATTGTACAAAAACAATTAAAACTCTCCAGAACTGTGCATGAAACGCTTTATTCAGGTGGTATGATTCTAAAAAAAGAACGTTGTAATGTTACAATGAACAAAGTAATAAAAACATACAAATACACTAAACCACGACAGAACTGTGAATTAAACGTTTAAAAGAGCTTAACTGCTGCTTTTCTGAGTTTGACTGATGATGACAAAAGCATTGTAGATTTCATCAACAGTAAAGTCATTGGAAAGTACAAAAACAATTAACCTCTCCAGAACTGTGCGTAAAACGCATTTTTGAGGTTGTCTGATTCTGAAAATGCACGTTGTAATGTTTCAATGAACAAAGTGATCAAATTAAACCAAGACACTAAAACCACTCAGGAACTGTGCTAAACACACTGATTTGGGCTTGGCTTACGCTATTCAATGTCACTATCAACAAATTATAAGAAATGTTCATAAACACTGAAAGATTCCAGCACTGTGCCAATCGGTTTGTCTGACGCTGAAACTGCTCTTTTTAATGTCACTATCATCAATGTAAAAGGAATAATTAAGGAAACAGTGAAAAACTACAGAACTAATTTTTATAAGCTTGTGCCATACTGAAATGCATTCAATTACAATATCATCAACGTAATAGGAAGGGGAACAGATTCTGAAACACTACAGAACTGGGCAAATCGAAATTTGTTGAGCTTTTTGTGAAGTCACTTTTAACAAAGTATTAGACAACCACTAACTCCGAAACGTTGTTTTCAAGCACTTGTTTGAGCTTGTCTGATACTGAAATGCATTTTGATATATCCCAATTTTCAAAAACAGTAAAACACACCAGAACCATGCTAAACGGCTTTTCTGAGCTTGTCTGATGATGGTAAAAAGCATTGTAATAGTCATCATATCAGTAAAGTCATTG
Source organism: Trichomycterus rosablanca (assembly GCF_030014385.1). Classification (NCBI taxonomy): domain Eukaryota; kingdom Metazoa; phylum Chordata; class Actinopteri; order Siluriformes; family Trichomycteridae; genus Trichomycterus; species Trichomycterus rosablanca. Next base: position 17,487,362 of record NC_086007.1, read on the forward strand.
GAAAGTACAAAAACTATTAACCTGTCCAGAACTGTGCATGAAACGCTTTTTTGAGGTTGTCTGATTCTGAAAATGCATGTTGTAATGTTTCATTGAACAAAGTAATAAAAATATACAATAACACTAAACCACGTCAGAACTGTGCATTAAACGGTATTTAAAGCTTGTTTCATGCTTTTCTGAATTTGTCTGATGATGAAAAAAGCATTGTAAATGACATTTTTAATAATTGTACAAAAGCAATTAAAACTCTCCAGAACTGTGCTTGAAACGCTTTTTTGAGGTGGTATGATTTTGAAAATGAACGTTGTAATGTTACAATGAGCAAAGTAATAAAATTAAACAAAAACACTTAAACCACTCAGGAACTGTGTATTAAACGTTTTAAAGAGCTTGTTTGATGCTATTCTGAGTTTGTCTAATAATGAAAAAAGCATTGTAAATGACATTTTTATTAATTGAAATGGATTGTACATAAACAATTAAAACTCTCCAGAACTGTGCATGAAACGCTTTTTTGAGGTTGTATGCTTCTGAAAATGAACGTTGTAATGTTTCAGTGAACAAAGTAATACAATTATACAAAAACACTTATACCACTCAGGAATTGTGTATTAAACGTTTTAAAGAACTTGTCTACTGCTTGTCTGAGTTTGACTGATGATGAAAAAAGCCATGGTAATTTCATCATCAGTAAAGTTATTGGAATGTACTTTTTGTATTAACCTCTCCAGAAACGTGCATGAATCGCGTTTTTGAGGATGTCTGACTCTTAAAATGCATGTTGTAATGTTCCAATGGACAAAGTAATAAAAATATACAAATACACTAAACCACGACAGAACTGTGCATTAAACGGTATTTAAAGCTTGTTTCATGCTTTTCTGAATTTGATGATGAAAAAAGCATTGTAAATGTCATCATCAGTAAAATCATTGGAAAGTACAAAAACTATTAACCTGTCCAGAACTGTGCATGAAACGCTTTTTTGAGGTTGTCTGATTCTGAAAATGCATGTTGTAATGTTTCATTGAACAAAGTAATAAAAATACACAAAAACACTAAACGACGTTAGAACTGTGCATTAAACGGTATTTAAAGCTTGTTTCATGCTTTTCTGAATTTGTCTGATGATGAAAAAAGCATTGTAAATGACATTTTTAATAATTGAAATGGATTGGACAAAAACAATTAAAACTCTCCAGAACTGTGAATGAAACGCTTTTTTGAGGTGGTATGATTCTGAAAATAAACGTTGTAATGTTACAATGAACAAAGTAATAAAAACATACAAATACAGTAAACCTAGACAGAACTGTGTATTAAACGGTTAAAAGCGCTTAACTGCTTCTTTTCTAAATTTTACTGATGATGACAAAAGCATTGTAGATTTCATCATCAGTAAAGTCCTTGGAAAGTACAAAAACTATTAACCTGTCCAGAACTGTGCATGAAACGCTTTTTTGAGGTTGTCTGATTCTGAAAATGAACGTTGTAATGTTACAATAAACAAACTAATAAAATTAAACAAAGACACTAAAACCACTCAGGAACTGTGCTAAACACACTTATTTGGGCTTGGCTGACGCTATTCAATGTCACTATCAACAAATTATAAGAAATGTTCATAAACACTGAAACATTCCAGCACTGTGCCAATCGGTTTGTCTGACGCTGAAACTGCTCTTTTTAATGTCACTATCATCAAAGTAAAAGGAATAATTAAGGAAACAGTGAAATACCACAGAACTAAATTTTATAAACTTGTGTGATACTGAAACGCATTCAATTACAATATCATCAACGTAATAGGAAGGGGAATAGATTCTGAAACACTACAGAACTGGGCTAAACGAGATTCGTTGAGCTTTTTGTGAAGTCACTTTTAACAAAGTATTAGACATGTAGAACAACCACTAACTCCAAAACTTTGTTTTCAAGCACTTCTTTGAGCTTGTCTGATACTGAAATGAATTTTGATATGTCCCAATGAACGACAAACTCAGAATGTTCAAAAACAGTAAAACACACCAGAACCATGCTGAAACGGCTTTTCTGAGCTTGTCTGATGATGAAAAAAGCATTGTAATAGTCATCATCAGTAAAGTCATTGGAAAGTACATAAACTATTAACCTGTCCAGAACTGTGCATGAAACGCTTTTTTGAGGTTGTCTGATTCTGAAAATGTATGTTGTAATGTTTCATTGAACAAAGTAATAAAAATATACAAAAACACTAAACCACAACAGAACTGTGCAATAAACGGTATTTAAAGCTTGTTTCATGCTTTTCTGAATTTGTCTGATGATGAAAAAAGCATTGTAAATGACATTTTTAATAATTGAAATGGATTGTACAAAAACAATTAAAACTCTCCAGAACTGTGCATGAAACGCTTTATTCAGGTGGTATGATTCTAAAAAAAGAACGTTGTAATGTTACAATGAACAAAGTAATAAAAATATACAAAAACACTAAACCACAACAGAACTGTGCAATAAACGGTATTTAAAGCTTGTTTCATGCTTTTCTGAATTTGTCTGATGATGAAAAAAGCATTGTAAATGACATTTTTAATAATTGAAATGGATTGTACAAAAACAATTAAAACTCTCCAGAACTGTGCATGAAACGCTTTATTCAGGTGGTATGATTCTAAAAAAAGAACGTTGTAATGTTACAATAAACAAAGTAATAAAAATATACAAAAACACTAAACCACAACAGAACTGTGCAATAAACGGTATTTAAAGCTTGTTTCATGCTTTTCTGAATTTGTCTGATAATGAAAAAAGCATTGTAAATGACATTTTTAATAATTGAAATGGATTGTACAAAAACAATTAAAACTCTCCAGAACTGTGCATGAAACGCTTTATTCAGGTGGTATGATTCTAAAAAAAGAACGTTGTAATGTTACAATGAACAAAGTAATAAAATTAAACAAAAACACTTAAATCACTCTGGAACTGTTTATTAAACGTTTTAAAAAGCTTTTCTGAGTTTGCTTTTCTGCTTTTCTGCTTTTCTGAGTTTGACTGATGGTGAAAAAGCATTGTTAATTTCATCATCAGTAAAGTCATTGGAATGTACAAAAAGTATTAACCTCTCCAGAACCGTGCATAAAGCGCTTTTTTGAGGATGTCTGATTCTTAAAAAGCATGTTGTAATGTTTCAATGAACAAAGTAATAAAAATATACAATAACACTAAACCACGTCAGAACTGTGCATTAAACGGTATTTAAAGCTTGTTTCATGCTTTTCTGAATTTGTCTGATGATGAAAAAAGCATTGTAAATGACATTTTTAATAATTGTACAAAAGCAATTAAAACTCTCCAGAACTGTGCTTGAAACGCTTTTTAGAGGTGGTATGATTTTGAAAATGAACGTTGTAATGTTACAATGAACAAAGTAATAAAATTAAACAAAGACACTAAAACCACTCAGGAACTGTGCTAAACACACTTATTTGGGCTTGGCTGACGCTATTCAATGTCACTATCAACAAATTATAAGAAATGTTCATAAACACTGAAACATTCCAGCACTGTGCCAATCGGTTTGTCTGACGCTGAAACTGCTCTTTTTAATGTCACTATCATCAAAGTAAAAGGAATAACTAAGGAAACAGTGAAATACCACAGATTTAAATTTTATAAACTTGTGTGATACTGAAACGCATTCAATTACAATATCATCAACGTAATAGGACGGGGAATAGATTCTGAAACACTACAGAACTGAGCTAAAGGAGATTCGTTAAGCTTTTTGTGAAGTCACTTTTAACAAAGTATTAGACATGTAGAACAAACACTAACTCCAAAGCTTTGTTTTCAAGCACTTCTTTGAGCTTGTCTGATACTGAAATGCATTTTGATATGTCCCAATGAACGACAAACTTAGAATGTTCAAAAACAGTAAAACACACCAGAACCATGCTGAAACGGCTTTTCTGAGCTTGTCTGATGATGAAAAAAGCATTGTAATAATCATCATCAGTAAAGTCATTGGAAAGTACAAAAACTATTAACCTGTCCAGAACAGTGCATGAAACGCTTTTTTGAGGTTGTCTGGTTTTGAAAATGCATGTTGTAATAATTCATTGAACAAAGTAATAAAAATATACAAAAACACTAAACCACAAAAGAACTGTGCAATAAACGGTATTTAAAGCTTGTTTCATGCTTTTCTAAATTTGTCTGATGATGAAAAAGCATTGTAAATGACATTTTTAATAATTTAAATGGATTGTACAAAAACAATTAAAACTCTCCAGAACTGTGCATGAAACGCTTTATTCAGGTGGTATGATTCTAAAAAAAGAACGACAATGAACGACAAACTCAGAATGTTCAAAAACAGTAAAACACACCAGAACCATGCTGAAACGGCTTTTCTGAGCTTGTCTGATGATGAAAAAAGCATTGTAATAGTCATCATCAGTAAAGTCATTGGAAAGTACAAAAACTATTAACCTGTCCAGAACTGTGCATGAAACGCTTTTTTGAGGTTGTCTGATTCTGAAAATGCATGTTGTAATGTTTCATTGAACAAAGTAATAAAAATATACAAAAACACTAAACCACAACAGAACTGTGCATTAAACGGTATTTAAAGCTTGTTTCATGCTTTTCTGAATTTGTCTGATGATGAAAAAAGCATTGTAAATGTCATCATCAGTAAAGTCATTGGAAAGTATAAATACTATTAACCTGTCCAGAACTGTGCATGAAACGCTTTTTTGAGGTTGTCTGATTCTGAAAATGCATGTTGTAATGTTTCAATGAACAAAGTAATACAAATAAACAAATACACTAAACCACGACAGAACTGTGAATTAAACGTTTAAAAGAGCTTAACTGCTGCTTTTCTGAGTTTGACTGATGATGACAAAAGCATTGTAGATTTCATCATCAGTAAAGTCATTGGAAAGTACAAAAGCAATTAACCTCTCCAGAACTGTGCGTAAAACGCATTTTTGAGGTTGTCTGATTCTGAAAATGCACGTTGTAATGTTTCAATGAACAAAGTGATAAAATTAAACCAAGACACTAAAACCACTCAGGAACTGTGCTAAACACACTGATTTGGGCTTGGCTTACGCTATTCAATGTCACTATCAACAAATTATAAGAAATGTTCATAGACACTGAAAGATTCCAGCACTGTGCCAATCGGTTTGTCTGACGCTGAAACTGCTCTTTATAATGTCACTATCATTAAAGTAAAAGGAATAATTAAGGAAACAGTGAAATACCACAGAACTAATTTTTTTAAGCTTGTGCCATACTGAAATGCATTCAATTACAATATCATCAACGTAATAGGAAGGGGAACAGATTCTGAAACACTACAGAACTGGGCAAAACGAAATTTGTTGAGCTTTTTGTGAAGTCACTTTTAACAAAGTATTAGACATGTAGAACAACCACTAACTCCGAAACGTTGTTTTCAAGCACTTGTTTGAGCTTGTCTGATACTGAAATGCATTTTGATATATCCCAATGAACGACAAACTCAAAATTTTCAAAAACAGTAAAACACACCAGTACCATGCTAAACGGCTTTTCTGAGCTTGTCTGATGATGGTAAAAAGCATTGTAATAGTCATCATATCAGTAAAGTCATTGGAAAGTACAAAAACTATTAACCTGTCCAGAACTGTGCATGAAACGCTTTTTTGAGATTGCCTGATTCTAAAAATGCATGTTGTAATGTTTCAGTGAACAAAGTAATAAAATATACAAAAACACTAAACCAAGTCAGAACTGTGCATTATATGGTATTTAAAGCTTGTTTTATGAATTCTGAATTCATAAAACTGAAATATGAAATAAAAAAAATAAAAAAAAAAATATGAAATAAAAAACTGAAATAAACTGAAATATGTTTCTGAATTCGTCTGATGATGAAAAAAGCATTGTAAATGTCATCATCAGTAAAATCATTGGAAAGTACAAAAACTATTAACCTGTCCAGAACTGTGCATGAAACGCTTTATTGAGGTTGTCTGATTCTGAAAATGCATGTTGTAATGTTTCATTTAAAAAAGTAATAAAAATATACAAAAACAATAAACCACGTCAGAACTGTGCATTAAACGGTATTTAAAGCTTGTCTGATGCTTTTCTGAGTTTGTCTAATAATGACAAAAGCATTGTAAATGACATTTTTAATAATTGAAAGGGATTGGACAAAAACAATTAAAACGCTCCAGAACTATGCATGAAAGGCTTTTTTGAGGTGGTATTATTCTGAAAATGAACGTTGTAATGTTACAATAAACAAACTAATAAAATTAAACAAAGACACTAAAACCACTCAGGAACTGTGCTAAACACACTTATTTGGGCTTGGCTGACGCTATTCAATGTCACTATCAACAAATTATAAGAAATGTTCATAAACACTGAAACATTCCAGCACTTGTGCCAATCGGTTTGTCTGACGCTTAAACTGCTCTTTTTAATGTCACTATCATCAAAGTAAAAGGAATAACTTAAGAAACAGTTAAATACCACAGATTTAAATTTTATAAACTTGTGTGATACTGAAACGCATTCAATTACAATATCATCAACGTAATAGGACGGGGAATAGATTCTGAAACACTACAGAACTGAGCTAAAGGAGATTCGTTAAGCTTTTTGTGAAGTCCCTTTTAACAAAGTATTAGACATGTAGAACAAACACTAACTCCAAAACTTTGTTTTCAAGCACTTCTTTGAGCTTCTCTGATACTGAAATGCATTTTGATATGTCCCAATGAACGACAAACTCAGAATGTTCAAAAACAGTAAAACACACCAGAACCATGCTGAAACGGCTTTTCTAAGCTTGTCTGATGATGAAAAAAGCATTGTAATAGTCATCATCAGTAAAGCCATTGAAAAGTACAAAAACTATTAACCTGTCCCCAGAACTGTGCATGAAACGCTTTTTTGAGGTTGTCTGATTCTGAAAATGCATGTTGTAATGTTTCATTGAACAAAGTAATAAAAATATACAAAAACACTAAACCACAACAGAACTGTGCAATAAACGGTATTTAAAGCTTGTTTCATGCTTTTCTGAATTTGTCTGATGATGAAAAAAGCATTGTAAATGACATTTTTAATAATTGAAATGGATTGTACAAAAACAATTAAAACTCTCCAAAACTGTGCCTGAAACGCTTTATTCAGGTGGTATGATTCTAAAAAAAGAACGTTGTAATGTTACATTGAACAAAGTAATTAAATTAAACAAAAACACAAATCACTCCGGAACTGTTTATTAAACGTTTTAAAAAGCTTGTCTACTGCTTTTCTGAGTCTGACTGATAGTGAATAAAGCATTGTTAATTTCATCATCAGTAAAGTCATTGAAATATACAAAAAGTATTAACCTCTCCAGAACCGTGCAGAAATGAAATCACTTTTTTGAGGATGTCTGATTCTTAAAATGCATGTTGTAATGTTTCAATGAACAAAGTAATAAAAATATACAAATACACTACACCACGACAGAACTGTGCATTAAACGCTATTTTAAGCTTGTCTGATGCTTTTCTGAGTTTGTCTTATGATGAAAAAAGCATTGTAAATGACATTTTTAATAATTGAAATGGATTGTACAAAAACAATTAAAACTCACCAGAACTGTGCATGAAACGCTTTTTTGAGGTGGTATGATTCTGAAAATGAACGTTGTAATGTTACAATAAACAAACTAATAAAATTAAACAAAGACACTAAAACCACTCAGGAACTGTGCTAAACACACTGATTTGGGCTTGGCTTACGCTATTCAATGTCACTATCACATTGTCTGACGCTTAAACTGCTCTTTTTAATGTCACTATCATTAAAGTAAAAGGAATAACTAAGGAAACAGTGAAATACCACAGATTTAAATTGTATAAACTTGTGTGATACTGAAACGCATTCAATTACAATATCATCAACGTAATAGGACGGGGAATAGATTCTGAAACACTACCGAACTGAGCTAAACGAGATTCGTTAAGCTTTTTGTGAAGTCACTTTTAACAAAGTATTAGACATGTAGAACAAACACTAACTCCAAAACTTTGTTTTCAAGCACTTCTTTAAGCTTGTCTGATACTGAAATGCATTTTGATATGTCCCAATGAACGACAAACTCAGAATGTTCAAAAACAGTAAAACACACCAGAACCATGCTGTAACGGCTTTTCTGAGCTTGTCTGATGATGAAAAAAGCATTGTAATAGTCATCATCAGTAAAGTCATTGGAAAGTACAAAAACTATTAACCTGTCCAGAACTGTGCATGAAACGCTTTTTTGAGGTTGTCTGATTCTGAAAATGCATGTGGTAATGTTTCATTGAACAAAGTAATACAAATATACAAAAACACTAAACCACGTCAGAACTGTGCATTAAACGCTATTTAAAGCTTGTCTGATGCTTTTCTGAGTTTGTCTAATGATGAAATGTAAATCATTGTAAATGACATTTTTAATAATTGAAATGGATTGGACAAGAACAATTAAAACTCTCCAGAACTGTGCATGAAACGCTTTTTTGTGGTGGTATGATTCTGAAAATGAACGTTGTAATGTTACAATGAACAATGTAAAAAAAGGTTGTCTGATTCTTAAAATGCATGTTGTAATGTTTCAATGAACAAAGTAATACAAATAAACAAATACACTAAACCACGACAGAACTGTGAATTAAACGTTTAAAAGAGCTTAACTGCTGCTTTTCTGAGTTTGACTGATGATGACAAAAGCATTGTAGATTTCATCATCAGTAAAGTCATTGGAAAGTACAAAAACAATTAACCTCTCCAGAATTGTGCGTAAAACGCATTTTTGAGGTTGTCTGATTCTGAAAATGCACGTTGTAATGTTTCAATGAACAAAGTAATAAAATTAAACCAAGACACTAAAACCACTCAGGAACTGTGCTAAACACACTGATTTGGGCTTGGCTTACGCTATTCAATGTCACTATCAACAAATTATAAGAAATGTTCATAAACACTGAAAGATTCCAGCACTGTGCCAATCGGTTTGTCTGACGCTGAAACTGCTCTTTTTAATGTCACTATCATCAATGTAAAAGGAATAATTAAGGAAACAGTGAATAACTACAGAACTAATTTTTATAAGCTTGTGCCATACGAAAATGCATTCAATTACAATATCATCAACGTAATAGATAGGGGAACAGATTCTGAAACACTACAGAACTGGGCAAATTGAAATTTGTTGAGCTTTTTGTGAAGTCACTTTTAACAAAGTATTAGACATGTAGAACAAACACTAACTCCAAAACTTTGTTTTCAAGCACTTCTTTGAGCTTGTCTGATACTGAAATGCATTTTGATATGTCCCAATGAACGACAAACTCAGAATGTTCAAAAACAGTAAAACACACCAGAACCATGCTGAAACGGCTTTTCTGAGCTTGTCTGATGATGAAAAAAGCATTGTAATAGTCATCATCAGTAAAGTCATTGGAAAGTACAAAAACAATTAAAACTCTCCAGAACTGTGCATGAAACGCTTTTTTGAGGTTGTCTGATTCTGAAAATGAACGTTGTAATGTAACAATGAAGAAAGTAAAAAAAGGTTGTCTGATTCCTAAAATGCATGTTGTAATGTTTCAATGAACAAAGTAATACAAATATACAAATACACAAAACCTGGTATTAAACGTTTAACAGAGCTTAACTGCTGCTTTTCTGAGTTTGACTGATGATGACAAAAGCATTGTAAATGTCATCATCAGTAAAGTCATTGGAAAGTACAAAAACTATTAACCTGTCCAGAACTGTGCATGAAACGCTTTTTTGAGGTTGTCTGATTCTGTAAATGCATGTTGTAATGTTTCATTGAACAAAGTAATAAAAATATACAAAAACACTAAACCACAACAGAACTGTGCAATAAACGGTATTTAAAGCTTGTTTCATGCTTTTCTGAATTTGTCTGATGATGAAAAAAGCATTGTAAATGACATTTTTAATAATTGAAATGGATTGTACAAAAACAATTAAAACTCTCCAAAACTTTGCATGAAACGCTTTATTGATTTGGTATGATTCTAAAAAAAGAACGTTGTAATGTTACAATGAACAAAGTAATAAAATTAAACAAAAACACCTAAATCACTCCGGAACTGTTTATTAAACGTTTTAAAAAGCTTGTCTACTGCTTTTCTGAGTCTGACTGATGGTGAATAAAGCATTGTTAATTTCATCATCAGTAAAGTCATTGAAATGTACAAAAAGTATTAACCTCTCCAGAACCGTGCAGAAATCGCTTTTTTAAGGATGTCTGATTCTTAAAATGCATGTTGTAATGTTTCAATGAACAAAGTATTAAAAATATACAAATACACTACACCACGACAGAACTGTGCATTAAACGCTATTTTAAGCTTGCTTTTCTGAGTTTGGCTTATGATGAAAAAAGCATTGTAAATGACATTTTTAATAATTGAAATGGATTGTACAAAAACAATTAAAACGCTCCAGAACTGTGCATGAAACGCTTTTTTGAGGTGGTATGATTCTGAAAATGAACGTTGTAATGTTACAATAAAGAAACTAATAAAATTAAACAAAGACACTAAACTGTGCTAAACACACTTATTTGGGCTTGGCTGACGCTATTCAATGTCACTATCAACAAATTATAAGAAATGTTCATAAACACTGAAACATTCCAGTGTTACGCCCCTGAGAGAGGGGATTATAGAAATTTATAAAAAGGAAAAGACACAGGACACTTTCTGTACTGTTCACAGCCGCATCACTTTATAATGATACAGGTGCAACGGGTGCCCTCTAATTTTCCCTCCCCTCAGCCCTCGCACTGATCGATGCACAGGCTCACCAATCAATTACAGAGTAAACAGATGGCATTCTATTTTTCTTTTATGTTGTTCCCTTAAGTGCACCACACACTCCCCATCAACACAGATGTCGTCCCGACATCTCAAACAATATGTTTGAACATTAATGTCTAGACCAACCATAAGGTACACACATATTCAATGTTCAAGTCCTTTTGAATAAATTGTCCATTTTTTTTTTTTTTAGATAAATCCCTACTGCAAATAACAAATATATATATATTTCCATCAGCATTCATTAGAGTCCACTAGTATGAAGCGTCTTTTGTTTTTCTCTTTTATGTCCATATCCTACAGGTATGTGAGCATAACATTCTGTTTGTCCACAGTCCATGAATGTTGCAGTGTTTTGTACGTGACAACAGTCTACAAGTTCAACAGTCCTTAAATATTTTGCTGATGCACGTTTGCACAAAATTTCTGTTAATCCAACAGTCAAAAGTGTTTTGCAATCGTATGTGTATATGAGTCCGAGAGTACTGTTTGTTTAACATCGTCCCAATATTTTTTTTCTCTGTTATTATCACTTTAGATGTCCTTGCCTTAGAAACTATACAGGGGTACTGACTGATAATGCCATGGGGGAAAGTAACACTGAGTAGGGTCCATACAGGGTCTCATCGTATACGCCCCATTCTGAGACCAGTGTGGATGTGGTCGAGTATCACTTTCTGAAAAAGATGCATAATAGCAAGCTGGATTACCGAGTTGGTCATAGGTGAATACCTTTGGTGCTCGCCTTTCTCTCTGCGGTCGCTGATGCCCATGCTCCAACTCCGCTTCCTCATCATTTTTATTTGCGGTAGTGCACAGAGGCAGTGAGGTGTCTTCTTCCGAGGTACTTTCCTGCTGAACTGGTTGTTCCTTGTCAGCAGCCATCTCTGACTCAATGTCCTGACCCAAAGCACAGTCTCTATCCCGAACCTCACTTGACTGGGGCACATTTTCCAACCCAGTAACTTGATTATCAGCACTCACTGTTGACTCAGGGGTTGTAGGCTGACTATCACATCCAGTGTTGTGACTATAATGAGGCTGTGTTACAGGTACATAGCAATATCCATAGTCATCCTCATCACTGTCAGCATCTGATTCGATTTCCTCTCTTTCCGTAGTAGTCCTTCGTGCTTGACTTTTGCCCTTTGTGTTTGCTGTCTTGAGTTGGATCTCCAAGGGTAAGTAGTCACATGGTAACAAGAGATTACGATGGAGGATTCTGCTTCCTCTCCCTTTTCCTTGCTCTGGAACAACCTCATAGATCGGAATGTCTTTATTCACCTGTCGTACAACTTTGTGGATATTTTCCTCCCAATGATTTCGAAGTTTGCCTGTCCCGCCTCTTGGTGTCATATTTCTTACAAGAACGCGATCACCTTCTTGCAACAAAGAACTCCGAATTTTCTTATCGTAATTTCTTTTTCCTCTCTCGGCAGACTTCTTGGCGTTCTCACTTGCAATCTTATAAGCCTCCTGCATTCCAGATTTCCATCTCTTTACATATTCTTGATGATCACTTGTCCCATTTTCAGGGGTCAGACGAAATAAAAGGTCAATGGGCAGTCTTGGGGGCCGACCATAGAGAAGGTAAAAAGGAGAAAACCCAGTGACCTCACTGCGAGTACAGTTGTAAGCATAAACAAGTTTATTCAACGAATCCTTCCAATTCGATTTCTCTTTTTCCGTCAGCGTCTTCAACATCTGGAGCAGGGTTCTATTAAAACGCTCCACCTGACCGTTCCCTTGAGGGTGGTACGGGGTCGTCCTAGAGCCAATCACACCGCAATTTCTTTTCAGTTGAGCAAAAAGTTGATTTTCAAATTCACCTCCCTGATCATGGTGGATCCGCATAGGAAATCCAAACTTCAATGCGTAGTCACCAAATATCTTATCAGCTACAGTCTTGGCCGATTTTGACGTTGTAGCGTATGCCTGTGCGAAACGTGTGAAATGGTCAACTACTACCAAAATATACTCGTAACCACCTGAGCATCTATCCAAGTGAAGGAAGTCAATTGACACCAGTTCAAAGGGTTGCGAAGTAATGATGTTTGTGAGAGGGGCTCTAGTTTCCCTACTTGGCTTCTTCTGTTTCAAACACACACATGAATAGGAAACATAGTGCTCAACATCCCTTTTCAAATTAGGCCAGAAGAACCTGTCTCTAATTAGTGACACTGTGCGGTCCACTCCTTGATGACCCATTCCATCGTGCAATTCTTTCAGAACCATCTCCTTATATTTTTGTGGCAGGACCAACTGTTTTCTCGTAGCTGTCTTACGGTATAAAATGCCCTTTTCGTCGAAAACAAGTCGTTCCCATTCGCGAAGCAGGCGTTTGCTTTGGATTCCCAGCTTTCCTAACTTGTGACCAGTAGGACGAGTGTTTGAGTCCTTGTACTCCAGAACTGGCCGAATACAGACATCATCTCTTTGAGCTCTGTATATTTCTCCGTTTGACAGGGGCTCTCGTGCTGGTTCACACATGTCGGCACACTGGACAGATATAGCCATGGACCAGGCGGCATTGGAATCCAGAGCTTCTACTGATGCAATCGCTGCTTGCACTGCATTAGGGGAAAGTTCCTCTGTACACTCTCTCATCATATCCTCCACATCCACAGGCATCCGAGATAAGCTATCTGCATCAATGTTTTCTCGACCCGGACGATACTTGATGACCAAATGAAAATCTGCTAATTCCGCCACCCACCGGTGTCCTGCTGCATTTAACTTTGCTGTCGACAACACATAGGTAAGCGGGTTGTTGTCCGTGTACACAGTGCAGGATGAGCCAATCAGATAATCCCGGAACCTTTCACACACTGCCCACTTCAGAGCAAGAAACTCTAGCTTCCCTGAATGAAGGTAATAATTCTTTTCCGGCTCTGTGAGTGTCCGGGAAGCATAAGCGATCACACGGAGTTTTCCCTCCTGCTCCTGGTACAACACTGCACCCAGACCCTGATTTGATGCGTCAGTGTGTAGAATGAATGATTTACTGAAATCTGGAAATCCTAAGACAGGTGGCTGGGTTAAACAATCAATCAGCTTCTCCAGTACGTTTTGATGTGCAGTAGTCCATGTTATTGGCCGATGAGAATTTGCTCCCTTGCTTTTCCCGTGTTGCCGTTTAGTCCTCCCACAATGACGCTCCTCTTCTTTTACTTCAGAGGTGACTTTCAGAAGGTTGTACAGGGGTCCAGCAATGCGAGAAAAGTCCTTAATGTACTGCCGGTAATAACCTAACAAGCCCATTATTGCTCTCAATTCTCCCACAGTTTTAGGTTTTCTCTCCTTCAGTGCTCTCACTGCCACAGTATCCACTGGATCTATTCTACTGCCCTCAGCTGACACAATACGTCCTAAATAACGGACCTCTTGTTTGAAGAGTTCACATTTACTTGGCTTCAACTTAATACCGTACTGTCTCAGTCGCCGCAGCACTACCCTCACATTGTTAACGTGATCCTCAAAAGACTTACTGAACACAATTGTATCATCCAAATATGGGATACATATCTCGTCTCTCAGCCCCTCCAGACATTCCTCCATGCACCTCTGGAAGGCAGCTGGTGCATTCATGAGGCCAAATGGGATCCTGATCCATTCATATAGGCCCCAAGGGGTAACAAAAGCAGTCATTGGCTGACTTTCTCTGGTCATGAACCCCTGGTGGTAGGCCTTCCCCTGATCCAATAAAGAAAACCATGAGTTGCCTCCAAGGCCGTCCATGACATCTTGCACCCTAGGAATGGGCTGTCGGTCAGGAATGGTCTTTCTGTTTAATTGTCGGTAGTCGATACACAAGCGGAGTGTTCCATCTTTTTTTCGGACACAGACCACAGGGGATGCATAAGGGGAATTTGATTTTGTCACCCAGCCCTGTGCAATGAGGTCATGTAAATAGTCTTTCATTTCCTTATACAAGGACTTTGGCACACTCAGGTAAGCCTTTGCGACAGGTTCAGTGTCTTTTAGTGTTATGCCAAGCTGTAGTTTATTAATGCAGCCAATGTCGTTGTCGGATTTTGCAAACGAACTAGACTCTTCTCTCAGCATTTTCTGCACCACTTCTCTCTCTGGCTCATCAAGATGACTTAGGTCGACTGGAGGATCCCACCCCTCACCAGCGGCTTGGTCTTCCTCCACTCCTACATGGCTTACTGTGGCTTGGACTGATGGACGACAACCCTCTATTACAGTGGCTGAATAAACTGTTTGAATTGGTTGCACAGTTCCAACAACCATCCTTCCAGCCAACATGATGTCATGATCAGTGCAATTACACACACTTACAGTGATGAATGGCTTTGTATTCTTTCCTAGGTCCACTAGTGTCTCTGAAAATTCAAGTCCATCAGGCCATCCTGTATTGACAGTGGGTTCGAACAGTAATGTAGTGTCTTCCTGTACTGGTTTCATTTGTACACGACACTCAACCTGAAGGGATGTGCGTTTTGGTATTCTGACAACTTCTTTTGTTGTCTTGACATCATACTCCATTATTTGTTTAGCGCTCACCTGTTCCACCAGGGCTTGTGCATTGTTCATAGGGAGGTCAGGAAAAGCTGCTCTAATACTTTGAACGATCTGTTCTTTATCTTTCTGGCCAGTCTGTTCCATTTCAATGCCCACAATAAGTGCTATCACATTGGAACCTATAATTGGTTGAGCTAGTGTGCCACCTTTCATCACAAGGGCAGGAACAACTACCTCTGTGGTGCATGTTGTCTCAGAGGCCAACTTAAAAGTCACTTCTACCCAACCGGTGTAAGGCATACTCTCTCCATTCGCGGCCACTACATTCAGAGTGTCTTCTGCATCCAAAATTTCAGACAGAGCCTTTAATTTAACATCTGGTAAGTGTGTGATTTTCCATTGCTCATCCATGATGGTTACTTGAGATCCTGAATCCCACAGTGCCCTTACCATCTGATCTTGAATATAGCAGTCTACCAGACATTTAGTGCCTATTAATGGAGCCATTTCAACTACATTCTTTTTCTTTTGAAACTTTGTGTGGGTCGTCATGCAGGAAGATAAAGCACATTGTTGCTTGTGGACGCCCCAGTGGTTTGCTTGGCATGCTTTGGAACAGTATAGCACTTGTTTGCACTGTGCACATTGTCTCAGCTCCATTGCTTCTCTTTTTCTTCCACAGGAGATGCACCTTTGGGGCATTACGATGTGGTTGGCCACTCCCCACCCCGTGGGAGCGACCCCTCCTCGTTTAAAGATGCCTGCTTGGCTTGTCTTTGCCCTTTAGCTCTGCAGCCAGCCATAAAATGTTCATCGCTACCACACCTGAAACAGTGCATGCAATTTGCTTCGGTCCCTTGTTGCTGACATTGAAAACACCCTCTCCTGCGTCGTGGTGGTGGGACAAAGTACTGTGGAGCGAACGGATACGGCCTTATTGCTTTCATGTGGTGCTGAGCCATTTCGCCTTGCCGCCCTGGAAAAGTGGTTGGGTAGTATGGTTGTGGTGGACTTTGTGATTTTTGACTTGGTCCTTCGGTCTGAGTTGAGTGCAGCTGGGGAGAGTAAAAGGGTTGTTGCATAGACTCCTTAATTTGAGACACCTCTGCTCTAAGCTCTTTTAGCAAAGCCATACCTGATTTTACTTCCTTCAGATCAGAAAGTACATCTGGATGCATCTTACACTGTTTTGTTTGACTCACTTTTTCTTTATTTTCCGCAGGTGTGACTTCTGAGTGTGTAGAATGGACAGCAACAGGTCGCTGTGGCACTATCATCTTTCTTTTATTATTCCTTTCTGTTTCATAGGAACATGCTGTGTTTAATTTTTCCAGCAGTAACTCATCAGAAATATCACTCTGTTCTAAGTAGGGCTGAAGATCATGCTTAATATTGTCATTTTGAAGACCAGTCAAAACAGTATGGAGAAACAGGTTCTGCACTAACCCTGGGTCATATTTTAGGCCTGACTCAGACTCCTGTGAAGCAAACAAAATCTTTTGTCTCAGGTCTAAAGCACGGATTAGGAAAGCTTGTGGGGTCTCTTTAATGCCTTGGGCCTCCGATGTTAACTGCTTATATAACTCTGTTGCACTTCTTTCTTGGTAGTGAGAACGGAGGATTCTACGGAGTGTAGGTAGGGTTAGATTAGCTTTTCCTTCTAAGTAACTGCGTAATTGCATGCCGGGAGCAATGGCCCTGATCACTGCATCCACAATCTCCATTTCAGGAAAACCCTTGTTTAAACCATGTTCGATTTGGCGAGCTAAGCTTGAAAAAGTTAGCCGGTCTTTCTGTCCTGGTTCTCCAATTTGACCTGATATTTTGAACTCCTTGGGCCAGAGTGGGAGTGTTTGATGCTGGACAGTGTTTTGAAGTGGCATGCTAGAGGTAGCGGTTTTCTGAAGCCCTTTGATTTCCCTTACATTCTTAGTCTGTTTCTGAATAGATGAAAGCTGAAACTGCATTTCTTCAATCTGTTTTATGAGCTTGTGCTCTAAAGTCTGCTCTTTCTGTTCTACACTTTGTGGCTCACCAGGAGAAAGCATGTCAGGCTGGTCAACAGGCTTCACTGCTTGCACCTCACCCTCTGCGTTCAGTTCTAGAATTTTGTCCTTTAGACTAAGCAAAGTTGACATTCCTTGGTCCTCTAGCTCCTCTAGCTCCTGTCTGTGCAAATAGTTATTAATTAGTGTAACAATAAACATCCTGCTTTTGCCTGCCACATGTTCGAAATTTGGTCCTGCAATTGTTAAAATGTCACACAATTCCACCAGATTCTCTCTGGATAGCTGACATAAATGTTCTAATATCTCCAGCTGTAATCTCTCTAGCTCTGAGGAATCCATTTCACTAGTTGCAATGTACACAGTAATGAAGTATAGTGGTAGCCCGTTTTGAAAGAGCAGTAGCTATGGCTCTCCTGTTACCTCCAGTTAACTCAGATGACCAGCGTCCTGTCTCTGACTCAGAACTCCACTGTTCGTTCTCTTACTGCTTGCACACACGGTCCTAGGTAAGTTGAGGGGCTGAATGACGGCTGAGTTCAACAATTCTCCTTAGATGGCTGATCTCCGTCGCACTCATCCCAGCGGTGCCTCCAAAATGTTACGCCCCTGAGAGAGGGGATTATAGAAATTTATAAAAAGGAAAAGACACAGGACACTTTCTGTACTGTTCACAGCCGCATCACTTTATAATGATACAGGTGCAACGGGTGCCCTCTAATTTTCCCTCCCCTCAGCCCTCGCACTGATCGATGCACAGGCTCACCAATCAATTACAGAGTAAACAGATGGCATTCTATTTTTCTTTTATGTTGTTCCCTTAAGTGCACCACACCAGCACTGTGCCAATCGGTTTGTCTGACGCTTAAACTGCTCTTTTTAATGTCACTATCATCAAAGTAAAAGGAATAACTAAGGAAACAGTGAAATACCACAGATTTAAATTGTATAAACTTGTATGATACTGAAACGCATTCAATTACAATATCATCAACGTAATAGGACGGGGAATAGATTCTGAAACACTACAGAACTGAGCTAAACGAGATTCGTTAAGCTTTTTGTGAAGTCACTTTTAACAAAGTATTAGACATGTAGAACAAACACTAACTCCAAAACTTTGTTTTCAAGCACTTCTTTAAGCTTGTCTGATACTGAAATGCATTTTGATATGTCCCAATGAACGACAAACTCAAAATTTTCAAAAACAGTAAAACACACCAGAACCATGCTGAAACGGCTTTTCTGAGCTTGTCTGATGATGAAAAAAGCATTGTAATAGTCATCATCAGTAAAGTCATTGGAAAGTACAAAAACTATTAACCTGTCCAGAACTGTGCATGAAACGCTTTTTTGAGGTTATCTGATTCTAAAAATGCATGTTGTAATGTTTCATTGAACAAAGTAAAAAAAGGTTGTCTGATTCTTAAAATGCATGTTGTAATTTTTCAATGAACAAAGTAATAAAAATATACAAATACACAAAACCTGGACAGAACTGTGTATTAAACGTTTAACAGAGCTTAACTGCTGCTTTTCTGAGTTTGACTGATGATGACAAAAGCATTGTAAATTTCATCACCATTAAAGTCATTGGAAAGTACAAAAACTATTAACCTGTCCAGAACTGTGCATGAATCGCTTTTTTGAGGTTGTCTGATTCTGAAAATGCATGTTGTAATGTTTCATTGAACAAAGTAATAAAATTAAACAAAGACACTAAAACCACTCAGGAACTGTGCTAAACACACTTTTTTGGGCTTGGCTGACGCTATTCAATGTCACTATCAACAAATTATAAGAAATGTTCATAAACACTGAAGCATTCCAGCACTGTGCCAATCGGTTTGTCTGACGCTTAAATTGCTCTTTTTAATGTCAATATCATCAAAGTAAAAGGAATAACTAAGGAAACAGTGAAATACCACAGATTTAAATTGTATAAACTTGTGTGATACTGAAACGCATTCAATTACAATATCATCAACGTAATAGGAAGGGGAATAGATTCTGAAACACTACAGAACTGGGCTAAACGAGATTCGTTGAGCTTTTTGTGAAGTCACTTTTAACAAAGTATTAGACATGTAGAACAACCACTAACTCCAAAACTTTGTTTTCAAGCACTTCTTTGAGCTTGTCTGATACTGAAATGAATTTTGATATGTCCCAATGAACGACAAACTCAGAATGTTCAAAAACAGTAAAACACACCAGAACCATGCTAAACGGCTTTTCTGAGCTTGTCTGATGATGGTAAAAAGCATTGTAATAGTCATCATATCAGTAAAGTCATTGGAAAGTACATAAACTATTAACCTGTCCAGAACTGTGCATGAAACGCTTTTTTGAGGTTGTCTGATTCTGAAAATGCATGTTGTAATGTTTCATTGAACAAAGTAATAAAAATATACAAAAACACTAAACCACAACAGAACTGTGCACTAAACGGTATTTAAAGCTTGTTTCATGCTTTTCTGAATTTGTCTGATGATGAAAAAAGCATTGTAATAGTCATCATCAGTAAAGTCATTGGAAAGTACATAAACTATTAACCTGTCCAGAACTGTGCATGAAACGCTTTTTTGAGGTTGTCTGATTCTGAAAATGCATGTTGTAATGTTTCATTGAACAAAGTAATAAAAATATACAAAAACACTAAACCACAACAGAACTGTGCAATAAACGGTATTTAAAGCTTGTTTCATGCTTTTCTGAATTTGTCTGATGATGAAAAAAGCATTGTAAATGACATTTTTAATAATTGAAATGGATTGTACAAAAACAATTAAAACTCTCCAGAACTGTGCATGAAACGCTTTATTCAGGTGGTATGATTCTAAAAAAAGAACGTTGTAATGTTACAATGAACAAAGTAATAAAAACATACAAATACACTAAACCACGACAGAACTGTGAATTAAACGTTTAAAAGAGCTTAACTGCTGCTTTTCTGAGTTTGACTGATGATGACAAAAGCATTGTAGATTTCATCAACAGTAAAGTCATTGGAAAGTACAAAAACAATTAACCTCTCCAGAACTGTGCGTAAAACGCATTTTTGAGGTTGTCTGATTCTGAAAATGCACGTTGTAATGTTTCAATGAACAAAGTGATAAAATTAAACCAAGACACTAAAACCACTCAGGAACTGTGCTAAACACACTGATTTGGGCTTGGCTTACGCTATTCAATGTCACTATCAACAAATTATAAGAAATGTTCATAAACACTGAAACATTCCAGCACTGTGCCAATCGGTTTGTCTGACGCTGAAACTGCTCTTTTTAATGTCACTATCATCAATGTAAAAGAAATAATTAAGGAAACAGTGAAAAACTACAGAACTAATTTTTATAAGCTTGTGCCATACTGAAATGCATTCAATTACAACATCATCAACGTAATAGGAAGGGGAACAGATTCTGTTTTAAAAAGCTTGTCTACTGCTTTTCTGAGTTTGACTGATGGTGAAAAAAGCATTGTTAATTTCATCATCAGTAAAGTCATTGGAATGTACAAAAAGTATTAACCTCTCCAGAACCGTGCATAAAGCGCTTTTTTGAGGATGTCTGATTCTTAAAAAGCATGTTGTAATGTTTCAATGAACAAAGTAATAAAAATATACAATAACACTAAACCACAACAGAACTGTGCAATAAACGGTATTTAAAGCTTGTTTCATGCTTTTCTGAATTTGTCTGATGATGAAAAAAGCATTGTAATAGTCATCATCAGTAAAGTCATTGGAAAGTACATAAACTATTAACCTGTCCAGAACTGTGCGTAAAACGCATTTTTGAGGTTGTCTGATTCTGAAAATGCACGTTGTAATGTTTCAATGAACAAAGTGATAAAATTAAACCAAGACACTAAAACCACTCAGGAACTGTGCTAAACACACTGATTTGGGCTTGGCTTACGCTATTCAATGTCACTATCAACAAATTATAAGAAATGTTCATAAACACTGAAACATTCCAGCACTGTGCCAATCGGTTTGTCTGACGCTGAAACTGCTCTTTTTAATGTCACTATCATCAATGTAAAAGAAATAATTAAGGAAACAGTGAAAAACTACAGAACTAATTTTTATAAGCTTGTGCCATACTGAAATGCATTCAATTACAACATCATCAACGTAATAGGAAGGGGAACAGATTCTGTTTTAAAAAGCTTGTCTACTGCTTTTCTGAGTTTGACTGATGGTGAAAAAAGCATTGTTAATTTCATCATCAGTAAAGTCATTGGAATGTACAAAAAGTATTAACCTCTCCAGAACCGTGCATAAAGCGCTTTTTTGAGGATGTCTGATTCTTAAAAAGCATGTTGTAATGTTTCAATGAACAAAGTAATAAAAATATACAATAACACTAAACCACAACAGAACTGTGCAATAAACGGTATTTAAAGCTTGTTTCATGCTTTTCTGAATTTGTCTGATGATGAAAAAAGCATTGTAATAGTCATCATCAGTAAAGTCATTGGAAAGTACATAAACTATTAACCTGTCCAGAACTGTGCATGAAACGCTTTTTTGAGGTTGTCTGATTCTGAAAATGCATGTTGTAATGTTTCATTGAACAAAGTAATAAAAATATACAAAAACACTAAACCACAACAGAACTGTGCAATAAACGGTATTTAAAGCTTGTTTCATGCTTTTCTGAATTTGTCTGATGATGAAAAAAGCATTGTAAATGACATTTTTAATAATTGAAATGGATTGTACAAAAACAATTAAAACTCTCCAGAACTGTGCATGAAACGCTTTATTCAGGTGGTATGATTCTAAAAAAAGAACGTTGTAATGTTACAATGAACAAAGTAATAAAAACATACAAATACACTAAACCACGACAGAACTGTGAATTAAACGTTTAAAAGAGCTTAACTGCTGCTTTTCTGAGTTTGACTGATGATGACAAAAGCATTGTAGATTTCATCAACAGTAAAGTCATTGGAAAGTACAAAAACAATTAACCTCTCCAGAACTGTGCGTAAAACGCATTTTTGAGGTTGTCTGATTCTGAAAATGCACGTTGTAATGTTTCAATGAACAAAGTGATAAAATTAAACCAAGACACTAAAACCACTCAGGAACTGTGCTAAACACACTGATTTGGGCTTGGCTTACGCTATTCAATGTCACTATCAACAAATTATAAGAAATGTTCATAAACACTGAAACATTCCAGCACTGTGCCAATCGGTTTGTCTGACGCTGAAACTGCTCTTTTTAATGTCACTATCATCAATGTAAAAGAAATAATTAAGGAAACAGTGAAAAACTACAGAACTAATTTTTATAAGCTTGTGCCATACTGAAATGCATTCAATTACAACATCATCAACGTAATAGGAAGGGGAACAGATTCTGTTTTAAAAAGCTTGTCTACTGCTTTTCTGAGTTTGACTGATGGTGAAAAAAGCATTGTTAATTTCATCATCAGTAAAGTCATTGGAATGTACAAAAAGTATTAACCTCTCCAGAACCGTGCATAAAGCGCTTTTTTGAGGATGTCTGATTCTTAAAAAGCATGTTGTAATGTTTCAATGAACAAAGTAATAAAAATATACAATAACACTAAACCACGTCAGAACTGTGCATTAAACGGTATTTAAAGCTTGTTTCATGCTTTTCTGAATTTGTCTGATGATGAAAAAAGCATTGTAAATGACATTTTTAATAATTGTACAAAAGCAATTAAAACTCTCCAGAACTGTGCTTGAAACGCTTTTTGAGGTGGTATGATTTTGAAAATGAACGTTGTAATGTTACAATGAACAAAGTAATAAAATTAAACAAAAACACTTAAACCACTCAGGAACTGTGTATTAAACGTTTTAAAGAGCTTGTTTGATGCTATTCTGAGTTTGTCTAATAATGAAAAAAGCATTGTAAATGACATTTTTATTAATTGAAATGGATTGTACATAAACAATTAAAACTCTCCAGAACTGTGCATGAAACGCTTTTTTGAGGTTGTATGCTTCTGAAAATGAACGTTGTAATGTTTCAGTGAACAAAGTAATACAATTATACAAAAACACTTATACCACTCAGGAATTGTGTATTAAACGTTTTAAAGAACTTGTCTACTGCTTTTCTGAGTTTGACTGATGATGAAAAAAGCCATGGTAATTTCATCATCAGTAAAGTTATTGGAATGTACTTTTTGTATTAACCTCTCCAGAAACGTGCATGAATCGCGTTTTTGAGGATGTCTGACTCTTAAAATGCATGTTGTAATGTTCCAATGGACCAAGTAATAAAAATATACAAATACACTAAACCACGACAGAACTGTGCATTAAACGGTATTTAAAGCTTGTTTCATGCTTTTCTGAATTTGATGATGAAAAAAGCATTGTAAATGTCATCATCAGTAAAATCATTGGAAAGTACAAAAACTATTAACCTGTCCAGAACTGTGCATGAAACGCTTTTTTGAGGTTGTCTGATTCTGAAAATGCATGTTGTAATGTTTCATTGAACAAAGTAATAAAATTAAACAAAGACACTAAAACCACTCAGGAACTGTGCTAAACACACTTTTTTGGGCTTGGCTGACGCTATTCAATGTCACTATCAACAAATTATAAGAAATGTTCATAAACACTGAAGCATTCCAGCACTGTGCCAATCGGTTTGTCTGACGCTTAAATTGCTCTTTTTAATGTCAATATCATCAAAGTAAAAGGAATAACTAAGGAAACAGTGAAATACCACAGATTTAAATTGTATAAACTTGTGTGATACTGAAACGCATTCAATTACAATATCATCAACGTAATAGGAAGGGGAATAGATTCTGAAACACTACAGAACTGGGCTAAACGAGATTCGTTGAGCTTTTTGTGAAGTCACTTTTAACAAAGTATTAGACATGTAGAACAACCACTAACTCCAAAACTTTGTTTTCAAGCACTTCTTTGAGCTTGTCTGATACTGAAATGAATTTTGATATGTCCCAATGAACGACAAACTCAGAATGTTCAAAAACAGTAAAACACACCAGAACCATGCTGAAACGGCTTTTCTGAGCTTGTCTGATGATGAAAAAAGCATTGTAATAGTCATCATCAGTAAAGTCATTGGAAAGTACATAAACTATTAACCTGTCCAGAACTGTGCATGAAACGCTTTTTTGAGGTTGTCTGATTCTGAAAATGCATGTTGTAATGTTTCATTGAACAAAGTAATAAAAATATACAAAAACACTAAACCACAACAGAACTGTGCACTAAACGGTATTTAAAGCTTGTTTCATGCTTTTCTGAATTTGTCTGATGATGAAAAAAGCATTGTAAATGACATTTTTAATAATTTAAATGGATTGTACAAAAACAATTAAAACTCTCCAGAACTGTGCATGAAACGCTTTATTCAGGTGGTATGATTCTAAAAAAAGAACGTTGTAATGTTACAATGAACAAAGTAATAAAAACATACAAATACACTAAACCTAGACAGAACTGTGTATTAAACGTTTAAAAGCGCTTAACTGCTTCTTTTCTAAATTTGACTGATGCTGACAAAAGCATTGTAGATTTCATCATCAGTAAAGTCCTTGGAAAGTACTAAAACTATGAACCTGTCCAGAACTGTGCATGAAACGCTTTTTTGAGGTTGTCTGATTCTGAAAATGCATGTTGTAATGTTTCATTGAACAAAGTAAAAAAAATATACAAAAACACTAAACCACGTCAGAACTGTGCATTAAACGGTATTTAAAGCTTGTCTGATGCTTTTCTGAGTTTGTCTAATGATAAAAAAAGCATTGTAAATGACATTTTTAATAATTGAAATGGATTGGACAAGAACAATTAAAACTCTCCAGAACTGTGCATGAAACGCTTTTTTGAGGTTGTCTGATTCTGAAAATGAACGTTGTAATGTTACAATGAACAAAGTAAAAAAAGGTTGTCTGATTCTTAAAATGCATGTTGTAATGTTTCAATGAACAAAGTAATAAAAATATACAAATACACAAAACCTGGACAGAACTGTGTATTAAACGTTTAACAGAGCTTAACTGCTGCTTTTCTGAGTTTGACTGATGATGACAAAAGCATTGTAGATTTCATCAACAGTAAAGTCATTGGAAAGTACAAAAACAATTAACCTCTCCAGAACTGTGCGTAAAACGCATTTTTGAGGTTGTCTGATTCTGAAAATGCACGTTGTAATGTTTCAATGAACAAAGTGATAAAATTAAACCAAGACACTAAAACCACTCAGGAACTGTGCTAAACACACTGATTTGGGCTTGGCTTACGCTATTCAATGTCACTATCAACAAATTATAAGAAATGTTCATAAACACTGAAACATTCCAGCACTGTGCCAATCGGTTTGTCTGACGCTGAAACTGCTCTTTTTAATGTCACTATCATCAATGTAAAAGAAATAATTAAGGAAACAGTGAAAAACTACAGAACTAATTTTTATAAGCTTGTGCCATACTGAAATGCATTCAATTACAACATCATCAACGTAATAGGAAGGGGAACAGATTCTGAAACACTACAGAACTGGGCAAATCGAAATTTGTTGAGCTTTTTGTGAAGTCACTTTTAACAAAGTATTAGACATGTAGAACAACCACTAACTCCGAAACGTTGTTTTCAAGCACTTGTTTGAGCTTGTCTGATACTGAAATGCATTTTGATATATCCCAATGAACGACAAACTCAAAATTTTCAAAAACAGTAAAACACACCAGAACTATGCTAAACGGCTTTTCTGAGCTTGTCTGATGATGAAAAAAGCATTGTAATAGTCATCATATCAGTAAAGTCATTGGAAAGTACAAAAACTATTAACCTGTCCAGAACTGTGCATGAAACGCTTTTTTGAGGTTGTCTGATTCTGAAAATGTATGTTGTAATGTTTCATTGAACAAAGTAATAAAAATATACAAAAACACTAAACCACAACAGAACTGTGCAATAAACGGTATTTAAAGCTTGTTTCATGCTTTTCTGAATTTGTCTGATGATGAAAAAAGCATTGTAAATGACATTTTTAATAATTGAAATGGATTGTACAAAAACAATTAAAACTCTCCAGAACTGTGCATGAAACGCTTTATTCAGGTGGTATGATTCTAAAAAAAGAACGTTGTAATGTTACAATGAACAAAGTAATAAAAACATACAAATACACTAAACCACGACAGAACTGTGAATTAAACGTTTAAAAGAGCTTAACTGCTGCTTTTCTGAGTTTGACTGATGATGACAAAAGCATTGTAGATTTCATCAACAGTAAAGTCATTGGAAAGTACAAAAACAATTAACCTCTCCAGAACTGTGCGTAAAACGCATTTTTGAGGTTGTCTGATTCTGAAAATGCACGTTGTAATGTTTCAATGAACAAAGTGATAAAATTAAACCAAGACACTAAAACCACTCAGGAACTGTGCTAAACACACTGATTTGGGCTTGGCTTACGCTATTCAATGTCACTATCAACAAATTATAAGAAATGTTCATAAACACTGAAAGATTCCAGCACTGTGCCAATCGGTTTGTCTGACGCTGAAACTGCTCTTTTTAATGTCACTATCATCAATGTAAAAGGAATAATTAAGGAAACAGTGAAAAACTACAGAACTAATTTTTATAAGCTTGTGCCATACTGAAATGCATTCAATTACAATATCATCAACGTAATAGGAAGATGAACAGATTCTGAAACACTACAGAACTGGGCAAATCGAAATTTGTTGAGCTTTTTGTGAAGTCACTTTTAACAAAGTATTAGACATGTAGAACAACCAGTAACTCCGAAACGTTGTTTTCAAGCACTTGTTTGAGCTTGTCTGATACGGAAATGCATTTTGATATATCCCAATGAACGACAAACTCAAAATTTTCAAAAACAGTAAAACACACCAGAACCATGCTAAACGGCTTTTCTGAGCTTGTCTGATGATGGTAAAAAGCATTGTAATAGTCATCATATCAGTAAAGTCATTGGAAAGTACAAAAACTATTAACCTGTCCAGAACTGTGCATGAAACGCTTTTTTGAGGTTGTCTGATTCTGAAAATG
Organism: Trichomycterus rosablanca; assembly: GCF_030014385.1. Lineage (NCBI taxonomy): Eukaryota > Metazoa > Chordata > Actinopteri > Siluriformes > Trichomycteridae > Trichomycterus > Trichomycterus rosablanca. The sequence continues at coordinate 17,514,801 of NC_086007.1, forward strand.
CATGTTGTAATGTTTCATTGAACAAAGTAATAAAAATATACAAATACACTAAACTACGACAGAACTGTGCATTAAACGGTATTTAAAGCTTGTTTCATGCTTTTCTGAATTTGATGATGAAAAAAGCATTGTAAATGTCATCATCAGTAAAATCATTGGAAAGTACAAAAACTATTAACCTGTCCAGAACTGTGCATGAAACGCTTTTTTGAGGTTGTCTGATTCTGAAAATGCATGTTGTAATGTTTCAGTGAACAAAGTAATAAAAATACACAAAAACACTAAACGACGTCAGAACTGTGCATTGAACGCTATTTAAAGCTTGTCTGATGCTTTTCTAAGTCTGTCTAATGATGAAAAAACCATTGTAAATGACATTTTTAATAATTGAAATGGATTGGACAAAAACAATTAAAACGCTCCAGAACTGTGCATGAAACGCTTTTTTGAGGTGGTATGAATCTGAAAATGAACGTTGTAATGTTACAATAAAGAAACTAATAAAATTAAACAAAGACACTAAAACCACTCAGGAACTGTGCTAAACACACTTATTTGGGCTTGGCTGACGCTATTCAATGTCACTATCAACAAATTATAAGAAATGTTCATAAACACTGAAACATTCCAGCACTGTGCCAATCGGTTTGTCTGACGCTTAAACTGCTCTTTTTAATGTCAATATCATCAAAGTAAAAGGAATAACTAAGGAAACAGTGAAATACCACAGATTTAAATTGTATAAACTTGTGTGATACTGAAACGCATTCAATTACAATATCATCAACGTAATAGGAAGATGAACAGATTCTGAAACACTACAGAACTGGGCAAATCGAAATTTGTTGAGCTTTTTGTGAAGTCACTTTTAACAAAGTATTAGACATGTAGAACAACCACTAACTCCGAAACGTTGTTTTCAAGCACTTGTTTGAGCTTGTCTGATACTGAAATGCATTTTGATATATCCCAATGAACGACAAACTCAAAATTTTCAAAAACAGTAAAACACACCAGAACCATGCTAAACGGCTTTTCTGAGCTTGTCTGATGATGGTAAAAAGCATTGTAATAGTCATCATATCAGTAAAGTCATTGGAAAGTACAAAAACTATTAACCTGTCCAGAACTGTGCATGAAACGCTTTTTTGAGGTTGTCTGATTCTGAAAATGCATGTTGTAATGTTTCATTGAACAAAGTAATAAAAATATACAAATACACTAAACTACGACAGAACTGTGCATTAAACGGTATTTAAAGCTTGTTTCATGCTTTTCTGAATTTGATGATGAAAAAAGCATTGTAAATGTCATCATCAGTAAAATCATTGGAAAGTACAAAAACTATTAACCTGTCCAGAACTGTGCATGAAACGCTTTTTTGAGGTTGTCTGATTCTGAAAATGCATGTTGTAATGTTTCAGTGAACAAAGTAATAAAAATACACAAAAACACTAAACGACGTCAGAACTGTGCATTGAACGCTATTTAAAGCTTGTCTGATGCTTTTCTAAGTCTGTCTAATGATGAAAAAACCATTGTAAATGACATTTTTAATAATTGAAATGGATTGGACAAAAACAATTAAAACGCTCCAGAACTGTGCATGAAACGCTTTTTTGAGGTGGTATGAATCTGAAAATGAACGTTGTAATGTTACAATAAAGAAACTAATAAAATTAAACAAAGACACTAAAACCACTCAGGAACTGTGCTAAACACACTTATTTGGGCTTGGCTGACGCTATTCAATGTCACTATCAACAAATTATAAGAAATGTTCATAAACACTGAAACATTCCAGCACTGTGCCAATCGGTTTGTCTGACGCTTAAACTGCTCTTTTTAATGTCAATATCATCAAAGTAAAAGGAATAACTAAGGAAACAGTGAAATACCACAGATTTAAATTGTATAAACTTGTGTGATACTGAAACGCATTCAATTACAATATCATCAACGTAATAGGACGGGGAATAGATTCTGAAACACTACAGAACTGGGCTAAACGAGATTCGTTGAGCTTTTTGTGAAGTCACTTTTAACAAAGTATTAGACATGTAGAACAAACACTAACTCCAAAACGTTGTTTTCAAGCACTTCTTTAAGCTTGTCTGATACTGAAATGCATTTTGATATGTCCCAATGAACGACAAACTCAGAATGTTCAAAAACAGTAAAACACACCAGAACCATGCTGAAACGGCTTTTCTGAGCTTGTCTGATGATGAAAAAAGCATTGCAATAGTCATCATCAGTAAAGTCATTGGAAAGTACAAAAACTATTAACCTGTCCAGAACTGTGCATGAAACGCTTTTTTGAGGTTATCTGATTCTGAAAATGCATGTTGTAATGTTTCATTGAACAAAGTAATAAAAATATACAAAAACACTAAACCACAACAGAACTGTGCAATAAACGGTATTTAAAGCTTGTTTCATGCTTTTCTGAATTTGTCTGATGATGAAAAAAGCATTGTAAATGACATTTTTAATAATTTAAATGGATTGTACAAAAACAATTAAAACTCTCCAGAACTGTGCATGAAACGCTTTATTCAGGTGGTATGATTCTAAAAAAAGAACGTTGTAATGTTACAATGAACAAAGTAATAAAAACATACAAATACACTAAACCTAGACAGAACTGTGTATTAAACGTTTAAAAGCGCTTAACTGCTTCTTTTCTAAATTTGACTGATGCTGACAAAAGCATTGTAGATTTCATCATCAGTTAAGTCCTTGGAAAGTACAAAAACTATTAACCTGTCCAGAACTGTGCATGAAACGCTTTTTTGAGGTTGTCTGATTCTGAAAATGCATGTTGTAATGTTTCATTGAACAAAGTAATAAAAATATACAAAAACACTAAACCACGTCAGAACTGTGCATTAAACGGTATTTATAGCTTGTCTGATGCTTTTCTGAGTTTGTCTAATGATGAAAAAAGCATTGTAAATGACATTTTTAATAATTGAAATGGATTGTACAAAAACAATTAAAACTCTCCAGAACTGTGCATGAAACGCTTTATTCAGGTGGTATGATTCTAAAAAAAGAACGTTGTAATGTTACAATGAACAAAGTAATAAAAACATACAAATACACTAAACCACGACAGAACTGTGAATTAAACGTTTAAAAGAGCTTAACTGCTGCTTTTCTGAGTTTGACTGATGATGACAAAAGCATTGTAGATTTCATCAACAGTAAAGTCATTGGAAAGTACAAAAACAATTAACCTCTCCAGAACTGTGCGTAAAACGCATTTTTGAGGTTGTCTGATTCTGAAAATGCACGTTGTAATGTTTCAATGAACAAAGTGATAAAATTAAACCAAGACACTAAAACCACTCAGGAACTGTGCTAAACACACTGATTTGGGCTTGGCTTACGCTATTCAATGTCACTATCAACAAATTATAAGAAATGTTCATAAACACTGAAACATTCCAGCACTGTGCCAATCGGTTTGTCTGACGCTGAAACTGCTCTTTTTAATGTCACTATCATCAATGTAAAAGAAATAATTAAGGAAACAGTGAAAAACTACAGAACTAATTTTTATAAGCTTGTGCCATACTGAAATGCATTCAATTACAACATCATCAACGTAATAGGAAGGGGAACAGATTCTGAAACACTACAGAACTGGGCAAATCGAAATTTGTTGAGCTTTTTGTGAAGTCACTTTTAACAAAGTATTAGACATGTAGAACAACCACTAACTCCGAAACGTTGTTTTCAAGCACTTGTTTGAGCTTGTCTGATACTGAAATGCATTTTGATATATCCCAATGAACGACAAACTCAAAATTTTCAAAAACAGTAAAACACACCAGAACCATGCTAAACGGCTTTTCTGAGCTTGTCTGATGATGAAAAAAGCATTGTAATAGTCATCATATCAGTAAAGTCATTGGAAAGTACAAAAACTATTAACCTGTCCAGAACTGTGCATGAAACGCTTTTTTGAGGTTGTCTGATTCTGAAAATGTATGTTGTAATGTTTCATTGAACAAAGTAATAAAAATATACAAAAACACTAAACCACAACAGAACTGTGCAATAAACGGTATTTAAAGCTTGTTTCATGCTTTTCTGAATTTGTCTGATGATGAAAAAAGCATTGTAAATGACATTTTTAATAATTGAAATGGATTGTACAAAAACAATTAAAACTCTCCAGAACTGTGCATGAAACGCTTTATTCAGGTGGTATGATTCTAAAAAAAGAACGTTGTAATGTTACAATGAACAAAGTAATAAAAACATACAAATACACTAAACCACGACAGAACTGTGAATTAAACGTTTAAAAGAGCTTTAACTGCTGCTTTTCTGAGTTTGACTGATGATGACAAAAGCATTGTAGATTTCATCAACAGTAAAGTCATTGGAAAGTACAAAAACAATTAACCTCTCCAGAACTGTGCGTAAAACGCATTTTTGAGGTTGTCTGTTTCTGAAAATGCACGTTGTAATGTTTCAATGAACAAAGTGATAAAATTAAACCAAGACACTAAAACCACTCAGGAACTGTGCTAAACACACTGATTTGGGCTTGGCTTACGCTATTCAATGTCACTATCAACAAATTATAAGAAATGTTCATAAACACTGAAAGATTCCAGCACTGTGCCAATCGGTTTGTCTGACGCTGAAACTGCTCTTTTTAATGTCACTATCATCAATGTAAAAGGAATAATTAAGGAAACAGTGAAAAACTACAGAACTAATTTTTATAAGCTTGTGCCATACTGAAATGCATTCAATTACAATATCATCAACGTAATAGGAAGATGAACAGATTCTGAAACACTACAGAACTGGGCAAATCGAAATTTGTTGAGCTTTTTGTGAAGTCACTTTTAACAAAGTATTAGACATGTAGAACAACCACTAACTCCGAAACGTTGTTTTCAAGCACTTGTTTGAGCTTGTCTGACACTGAAATGCATTTTGATATATCCCAATGAACGACAAACTCAAAATTTTCAAAAACAGTAAAACACACCAGAACCATGCTAAACGGCTTTTCTGAGCTTGTCTGATGATGGTAAAAAGCATTGTAATAGTCATCATATCAGTAAAGTCATTGGAAAGTACAAAAACTATTAACCTGTCCAGAACTGTGCATGAAACGCTTTTTTGAGGTTGTCTGATTCTGAAAATGCATGTTGTAATGTTTCATTGAACAAAGTAATAAAAATATACAAATACACTAAACCACGACAGAACTGTGCATTAAACGGTATTTAAAGCTTGTTTCATGCTTTTCTGAATTTGATGATGAAAAAAGCATTGTAAATGTCATCATCAGTAAAATCATTGGAAAGTACAAAAACTATTAACCTGTCCAGAACTGTGCATGAAACGCTTTTTTGAGGTTGTCTGATTCTGAAAATGCATGTTGTAATGTTTCAGTGAACAAAGTAATAAAAATACACAAAAACACTAAACGACGTCAGAACTGTGCATTAAACGCTATTTAAAGCTTGTCTGATGCTTTTCTAAGTTTGTCTAATGATGAAAAAACCATTGTAAATGACATTTTTAATAATTGAAATGGATTGGACAATAACAATTAAAACGCTCCAGAACTGTGCATGAAACGCTTTTTTGAGGTGGTATGAATCTGAAAATGAACGTTGTAATGTTACAATAAAGAAACTAATAAAATTAAACAAAGACACTAAAACCACTCAGGAACTGTGCTAAACACACTTATTTGGGCTTGGCTGACGCTATTCAATGTCACTATCAACAAATTATAAGAAATGTTCATAAACACTGAAACATTCCAGCACTGTGCCAATCGGTTTGTCTGACGCTTAAACTGCTCTTTTTAATGTCAATATCATCAAAGTAAAAGGAATAACTAAGGAAACAGTGAAATACCACAGATTTAAATTGTATAAACTTGTGTGATACTGAAACGCATTCAATTACAATATCATCAACGTAATAGGACGGGGAATAGATTCTGAAACACTACAGAACTGGGCTAAACGAGATTCGTTGAGCTTTTTGTGAAGTCACTTTTAACAAAGTATTAGACATGTAGAACAAACACTAACTCCAAAACTTTGTTTTCAAGCACTTCTTTAAGCTTGTCTGATACTGAAATGCATTTTGATATGTCCCAATGAACGACAAACTCAGAATGTTCAAAAACAGTAAAACACACCAGAACCATGCTGAAACGGCTTTTCTGAGCTTGTCTGATGATGAAAAAAGCATTGCAATAGTCATCATCAGTAAAGTCATTGGAAAGTACAAAAACTATTAACCTGTCCAGAACTGTGCATGAAACGCTTTTTTGAGGTTATCTGATTCTGAAAATGCATGTTGTAATGTTTCATTGAACAAAGTAATAAAAATATACAAAAACACTAAACCACAACAGAACTGTGCAATAAACGGTATTTAAAGCTTGTTTCATGCTTTTCTGAATTTGTCTGATGATGAAAAAAGCATTGTAAATGACATTTTTAATAATTGAAATGGATTGTACAAAAACAATTAAAACTCTCCAGAACTGTGCATGAAACGCTTTATTCAGGTGGTATGATTCTAAAAAAAGAACGTTGTAATGTTACAATGAACAAAGTAATAAAAACATACAAATACACTAAACCTAGACAGAACTGTGTATTAAACGTTTAAAAGCGCTTAACTGCTTCTTTTCTAAATTTGACTGATGCTGACAAAAGCATTGTAGATTTCATCATCAGTAAAGTCCTTGGAAAGTACAAAAACTATTAACCTGTCCAGAACTGTGCATGAAACGCTTTTTTGAGGTTGTCTGATTCTGAAAATGCATGTTGTAATGTTTCATTGAACAAAGTAATAAAAATATACAAAAACACTAAACCACGTCAGAACTGTGCATTAAACGGTATTTAAAGCTTGTCTGATGCTTTTCTGAGTTTGTCTAATGATGAAAAAAGCATTGTAAATGACATTTTTAATAATTGAAATGGATTGGACAAGAACAATTAAAACTCTCCAGAACTGTGCATGAAACGCTTTTTTGAGGTTGTCTGATTCTGAAAATGAACGTTGTAATGTTACAATGAACAAAGTAAAAAAAGGTTGTCTGATTCTTAAAATGCATGTTGTAATGTTTCAATGAACAAAGTAATAAAAATATACAAATACACAAAACCTGGACAGAACTGTGTATTAAACGTTTAACAGAGCTTAACTGCAGCTTTTCTGAGTTTGACTGATGATGACAAAAGCATTGTAAATTTCATCATCATTAAAGTCATTGGAAAGTACAAAAACTATTAACCTGTCCAGAACTGTGCATAAATCGCTTTTTTGAGGTTGTCTGATTCTGAAAATGCATGTTGTAATGTTTTATTGAACAAAGTAATAAAATTAAACAAAGACACTAAAACCACTCAGGAACTGTGCTAAACACACTTTTTTGGGCTTGGCTGACGCTATTCAATGTCACTATCAACAAATTATAAGAAATGTTCATAAACACTGAAGCATTCCAGCACTGTGCCAATCGGTTTGTCTGACGCTGAAACTGCTCTTTTTAATGTCACTATCATCAAAGTAAAAGGAATAATTAAGGAAACAGTGAAATACCACAGAACTAAATTTTATAAACTTGTGTGATACTGAAACGCATTCAGTTACAATATCATCAACGTAATAGGAATAGATTCTGAAACACTACAGAACTGGGCTAAACGAGATTCGTTGAGCTTTTTGTGAAGTCACTTTTAACAAAGTATTAGACATGTAGAACAACCACTAACTCCAAAACTTTGTTTTCAAGCACTTCTTTGAGCTTGTCTGATACTGAAATGAATTTTGATATGTCCCAATGAACGACAAACTCAGAATGTTCAAAAACAGTAAAACACACCAGAACCATGCTAAACGGCCTTTCTGAGCTTGTCTGATGATGGTAAAAAGCATTGTAATAGTCATCATATCAGTAAAGTCATTGGAAAGTACATAAACTATTAACCTGTCCAGAACTGTGCATGAAACGCTTTTTTGAGGTTGTCTGATTCTGAAAATGCATGTTGTAATGTTTCATTGAACAAAGTAATAAAAATATACAAAAACACTAAACCACAACAGAACTGTGCAATAAACGGTATTTAAAGCTTGTTTCATGCTTTTCTGAATTTGTCTTATGATGAAAAAAGCATTGTAAATGACATTTTTAATAATTGTACAAAAGCAATTAAAACTCTCCAGAACTGTGCTTGAAACGCTTTTTTGAGGTGGTATGATTTTGAAAATGAACGTTGTAATGTTACAATGAACAAAGTAATAAAATTAAACAAAAACACTTAAACCACTCAGGAACTGTGTATTAAACGTTTTAAAGAGCTTGTTTGATGCTATTCTGAGTTTGTCTAATAATGAAAAAAGCATTGTAAATGACATTTTTATTAACACACGCGAGACAGACATAAACAATTAAAACTCTCCAGAACTGTGCATGAAACGCTTTTTTGAGGTTGTATGCTTCTGAAAATGAACGTTGTAATGTTTCAGTGAACAAAGTAATACAATTATACAAAAACACTTATACCACTCAGGAATTGTGTATTAAACGTTTTAAAGAACTTGTCCACTGCTTTTCTGAGTTTGACTGATGAAAAAAGCATTGTAAATGACATTTTTAATAATTGTACAAAAGCAATTAAAACTCTCCAGAACTGTGCTTGAAACGCTTTTTTGAGGTGGTATGAATCTGAAAATGAACGTTGTAATGTTACAATAAAGAAACTAATAAAATTAAACAAAGACACTAAAACCACTCAGGAACTGTGCTAAACACACTTATTTGGGCTTGGCTGACGCTATTCAATGTCACTATCAACAAATTATAAGAAATGTTCATAAACACTGAAACATTCCAGCACTGTGCCAATCGGTTTGTCTGACGCTTAAACTGCTCTTTTTAATGTCAATATCATCAAAGTAAAAGGAATAACTAAGGAAACAGTGAAATACCACAGATTTAAATTGTATAAACTTGTGTGATACTGAAACGCATTCAATTACAATATCATCAACGTAATAGGACGGGGAATAGATTCTGAAACACTACAGAACTGGGCTAAACGAGATTCGTTGAGCTTTTTGTGAAGTCACTTTTAACAAAGTATTAGACATGTAGAACAAACACTAACTCCAAAACGTTGTTTTCAAGCACTTCTTTAAGCTTGTCTGATACTGAAATGCATTTTGATATGTCCCAATGAACGACAAACTCAGAATGTTCAAAAACAGTAAAACACACCAGAACCATGCTGAAACGGCTTTTCTGAGCTTGTCTGATGATGAAAAAAGCATTGCAATAGTCATCATCAGTAAAGTCATTGGAAAGTACAAAAACTATTAACCTGTCCAGAACTGTGCATGAAACGCTTTTTTGAGGTTATCTGATTCTGAAAATGCATGTTGTAATGTTTCATTGAACAAAGTAATAAAAATATACAAAAACACTAAACCACAACAGAACTGTGCAATAAACGGTATTTAAAGCTTGTTTCATGCTTTTCTGAATTTGTCTGATGATGAAAAAAGCATTGTAAATGACATTTTTAATAATTTAAATGGATTGTACAAAAACAATTAAAACTCTCCAGAACTGTGCATGAAACGCTTTATTCAGGTGGTATGATTCTAAAAAAAGAACGTTGTAATGTTACAATGAACAAAGTAATAAAAACATACAAATACACTAAACCTAGACAGAACTGTGTATTAAACGTTTAAAAGCGCTTAACTGCTTCTTTTCTAAATTTGACTGATGCTGACAAAAGCATTGTAGATTTCATCATCAGTTAAGTCCTTGGAAAGTACAAAAACTATTAACCTGTCCAGAACTGTGCATGAAACGCTTTTTTGAGGTTGTCTGATTCTGAAAATGCATGTTGTAATGTTTCATTGAACAAAGTAATAAAAATATACAAAAACACTAAACCACGTCAGAACTGTGCATTAAACGGTATTTATAGCTTGTCTGATGCTTTTCTGAGTTTGTCTAATGATGAAAAAAGCATTGTAAATGACATTTTTAATAATTGAAATGGATTGTACAAAAACAATTAAAACTCTCCAGAACTGTGCATGAAACGCTTTATTCAGGTGGTATGATTCTAAAAAAAGAACGTTGTAATGTTACAATGAACAAAGTAATAAAAACATACAAATACACTAAACCACGACAGAACTGTGAATTAAACGTTTAAAAGAGCTTAACTGCTGCTTTTCTGAGTTTGACTGATGATGACAAAAGCATTGTAGATTTCATCAACAGTAAAGTCATTGGAAAGTACAAAAACAATTAACCTCTCCAGAACTGTGCGTAAAACGCATTTTTGAGGTTGTCTGATTCTGAAAATGCACGTTGTAATGTTTCAATGAACAAAGTGATAAAATTAAACCAAGACACTAAAACCACTCAGGAACTGTGCTAAACACACTGATTTGGGCTTGGCTTACGCTATTCAATGTCACTATCAACAAATTATAAGAAATGTTCATAAACACTGAAACATTCCAGCACTGTGCCAATCGGTTTGTCTGACGCTGAAACTGCTCTTTTTAATGTCACTATCATCAATGTAAAAGAAATAATTAAGGAAACAGTGAAAAACTACAGAACTAATTTTTATAAGCTTGTGCCATACTGAAATGCATTCAATTACAACATCATCAACGTAATAGGAAGGGGAACAGATTCTGAAACACTACAGAACTGGGCAAATCGAAATTTGTTGAGCTTTTTGTGAAGTCACTTTTAACAAAGTATTAGACATGTAGAACAACCACTAACTCCGAAACGTTGTTTTCAAGCACTTGTTTGAGCTTGTCTGATACTGAAATGCATTTTGATATATCCCAATGAACGACAAACTCAAAATTTTCAAAAACAGTAAAACACACCAGAACCATGCTAAACGGCTTTTCTGAGCTTGTCTGATGATGAAAAAAGCATTGTAATAGTCATCATATCAGTAAAGTCATTGGAAAGTACAAAAACTATTAACCTGTCCAGAACTGTGCATGAAACGCTTTTTTGAGGTTGTCTGATTCTGAAAATGTATGTTGTAATGTTTCATTGAACAAAGTAATAAAAATATACAAAAACACTAAACCACAACAGAACTGTGCAATAAACGGTATTTAAAGCTTGTTTCATGCTTTTCTGAATTTGTCTGATGATGAAAAAAGCATTGTAAATGACATTTTTAATAATTGAAATGGATTGTACAAAAACAATTAAAACTCTCCAGAACTGTGCATGAAACGCTTTATTCAGGTGGTATGATTCTAAAAAAAGAACGTTGTAATGTTACAATGAACAAAGTAATAAAAACATACAAATACACTAAACCACGACAGAACTGTGAATTAAACGTTTAAAAGAGCTTTAACTGCTGCTTTTCTGAGTTTGACTGATGATGACAAAAGCATTGTAGATTTCATCAACAGTAAAGTCATTGGAAAGTACAAAAACAATTAACCTCTCCAGAACTGTGCGTAAAACGCATTTTTGAGGTTGTCTGTTTCTGAAAATGCACGTTGTAATGTTTCAATGAACAAAGTGATAAAATTAAACCAAGACACTAAAACCACTCAGGAACTGTGCTAAACACACTGATTTGGGCTTGGCTTACGCTATTCAATGTCACTATCAACAAATTATAAGAAATGTTCATAAACACTGAAAGATTCCAGCACTGTGCCAATCGGTTTGTCTGACGCTGAAACTGCTCTTTTTAATGTCACTATCATCAATGTAAAAGGAATAATTAAGGAAACAGTGAAAAACTACAGAACTAATTTTTATAAGCTTGTGCCATACTGAAATGCATTCAATTACAATATCATCAACGTAATAGGAAGATGAACAGATTCTGAAACACTACAGAACTGGGCAAATCGAAATTTGTTGAGCTTTTTGTGAAGTCACTTTTAACAAAGTATTAGACATGTAGAACAACCACTAACTCCGAAACGTTGTTTTCAAGCACTTGTTTGAGCTTGTCTGACACTGAAATGCATTTTGATATATCCCAATGAACGACAAACTCAAAATTTTCAAAAACAGTAAAACACACCAGAACCATGCTAAACGGCTTTTCTGAGCTTGTCTGATGATGGTAAAAAGCATTGTAATAGTCATCATATCAGTAAAGTCATTGGAAAGTACAAAAACTATTAACCTGTCCAGAACTGTGCATGAAACGCTTTTTTGAGGTTGTCTGATTCTGAAAATGCATGTTGTAATGTTTCATTGAACAAAGTAATAAAAATATACAAATACACTAAACCACGACAGAACTGTGCATTAAACGGTATTTAAAGCTTGTTTCATGCTTTTCTGAATTTGATGATGAAAAAAGCATTGTAAATGTCATCATCAGTAAAATCATTGGAAAGTACAAAAACTATTAACCTGTCCAGAACTGTGCATGAAACGCTTTTTTGAGGTTGTCTGATTCTGAAAATGCATGTTGTAATGTTTCAGTGAACAAAGTAATAAAAATACACAAAAACACTAAACGACGTCAGAACTGTGCATTAAACGCTATTTAAAGCTTGTCTGATGCTTTTCTAAGTTTGTCTAATGATGAAAAAACCATTGTAAATGACATTTTTAATAATTGAAATGGATTGGACAATAACAATTAAAACGCTCCAGAACTGTGCATGAAACGCTTTTTTGAGGTGGTATGAATCTGAAAATGAACGTTGTAATGTTACAATAAAGAAACTAATAAAATTAAACAAAGACACTAAAACCACTCAGGAACTGTGCTAAACACACTTATTTGGGCTTGGCTGACGCTATTCAATGTCACTATCAACAAATTATAAGAAATGTTCATAAACACTGAAACATTCCAGCACTGTGCCAATCGGTTTGTCTGACGCTTAAACTGCTCTTTTTAATGTCAATATCATCAAAGTAAAAGGAATAACTAAGGAAACAGTGAAATACCACAGATTTAAATTGTATAAACTTGTGTGATACTGAAACGCATTCAATTACAATATCATCAACGTAATAGGACGGGGAATAGATTCTGAAACACTACAGAACTGGGCTAAACGAGATTCGTTGAGCTTTTTGTGAAGTCACTTTTAACAAAGTATTAGACATGTAGAACAAACACTAACTCCAAAACTTTGTTTTCAAGCACTTCTTTAAGCTTGTCTGATACTGAAATGCATTTTGATATGTCCCAATGAACGACAAACTCAGAATGTTCAAAAACAGTAAAACACACCAGAACCATGCTGAAACGGCTTTTCTGAGCTTGTCTGATGATGAAAAAAGCATTGCAATAGTCATCATCAGTAAAGTCATTGGAAAGTACAAAAACTATTAACCTGTCCAGAACTGTGCATGAAACGCTTTTTTGAGGTTATCTGATTCTGAAAATGCATGTTGTAATGTTTCATTGAACAAAGTAATAAAAATATACAAAAACACTAAACCACAACAGAACTGTGCAATAAACGGTATTTAAAGCTTGTTTCATGCTTTTCTGAATTTGTCTGATGATGAAAAAAGCATTGTAAATGACATTTTTAATAATTGAAATGGATTGTACAAAAACAATTAAAACTCTCCAGAACTGTGCATGAAACGCTTTATTCAGGTGGTATGATTCTAAAAAAAGAACGTTGTAATGTTACAATGAACAAAGTAATAAAAACATACAAATACACTAAACCACGACAGAACTGTGAATTAAACGTTTAAAAGAGCTTAACTGCTGCTTTTCTGAGTTTGACTGATGATGACAAAAGCATTGTAGATTTCATCAACAGTAAAGTCATTGGAAAGTACAAAAACAATTAACCTCTCCAGAACTGTGCGTAAAACGCATTTTTGAGGTTGTCTGATTCTGAAAATGCACGTTGTAATGTTTCAATGAACAAAGTGATAAAATTAAACCAAGACACTAAAACCACTCAGGAACTGTGCTAAACACACTGATTTGGGCTTGGCTTACGCTATTCAATGTCACTATCAACAAATTATAAGAAATGTTCATAAACACTGAAACATTCCAGCACTGTGCCAATCGGTTTGTCTGACGCTGAAACTGCTCTTTTTAATGTCACTATCATCAATGTAAAAGAAATAATTAAGGAAACAGTGAAAAACTACAGAACTAATTTTTATAAGCTTGTGCCATACTGAAATGCATTCAATTACAACATCATCAACGTAATAGGAAGGGGAACAGATTCTGAAACACTACAGAACTGGGCAAATCGAAATTTGTTGAGCTTTTTGTGAAGTCACTTTTAACAAAGTATTAGACATGTAGAACAACCACTAACTCCGAAACGTTGTTTTCAAGCACTTGTTTGAGCTTGTCTGATACTGAAATGCATTTTGATATATCCCAATGAACGACAAACTCAAAATTTTCAAAAACAGTAAAACACACCAGAACCATGCTAAACGGCTTTTCTGAGCTTGTCTGATGATGAAAAAAGCATTGTAATAGTCATCATATCAGTAAAGTCATTGGAAAGTACAAAAACTATTAACCTGTCCAGAACTGTGCATGAAACGCTTTTTTGAGGTTGTCTGATTCTGAAAATGTATGTTGTAATGTTTCATTGAACAAAGTAATAAAAATATACAAAAACACTAAACCACAACAGAACTGTGCAATAAACGGTATTTAAAGCTTGTTTCATGCTTTTCTGAATTTGTCTGATGATGAAAAAAGCATTGTAAATGACATTTTTAATAATTGAAATGGATTGTACAAAAACAATTAAAACTCTCCAGAACTGTGCATGAAACGCTTTATTCAGGTGGTATGATTCTAAAAAAAGAACGTTGTAATGTTACAATGAACAAAGTAATAAAAACATACAAATACACTAAACCACGACAGAACTGTGAATTAAACGTTTAAAAGAGCTTTAACTGCTGCTTTTCTGAGTTTGACTGATGATGACAAAAGCATTGTAGATTTCATCAACAGTAAAGTCATTGGAAAGTACAAAAACAATTAACCTCTCCAGAACTGTGCGTAAAACGCATTTTTGAGGTTGTCTGTTTCTGAAAATGCACGTTGTAATGTTTCAATGAACAAAGTGATAAAATTAAACCAAGACACTAAAACCACTCAGGAACTGTGCTAAACACACTGATTTGGGCTTGGCTTACGCTATTCAATGTCACTATCAACAAATTATAAGAAATGTTCATAAACACTGAAAGATTCCAGCACTGTGCCAATCGGTTTGTCTGACGCTGAAACTGCTCTTTTTAATGTCACTATCATCAATGTAAAAGGAATAATTAAGGAAACAGTGAAAAACTACAGAACTAATTTTTATAAGCTTGTGCCATACTGAAATGCATTCAATTACAATATCATCAACGTAATAGGAAGATGAACAGATTCTGAAACACTACAGAACTGGGCAAATCGAAATTTGTTGAGCTTTTTGTGAAGTCACTTTTAACAAAGTATTAGACATGTAGAACAACCACTAACTCCGAAACGTTGTTTTCAAGCACTTGTTTGAGCTTGTCTGACACTGAAATGCATTTTGATATATCCCAATGAACGACAAACTCAAAATTTTCAAAAACAGTAAAACACACCAGAACCATGCTAAACGGCTTTTCTGAGCTTGTCTGATGATGGTAAAAAGCATTGTAATAGTCATCATATCAGTAAAGTCATTGGAAAGTACAAAAACTATTAACCTGTCCAGAACTGTGCATGAAACGCTTTTTTGAGGTTGTCTGATTCTGAAAATGCATGTTGTAATGTTTCATTGAACAAAGTAATAAAAATATACAAATACACTAAACCACGACAGAACTGTGCATTAAACGGTATTTAAAGCTTGTTTCATGCTTTTCTGAATTTGATGATGAAAAAAGCATTGTAAATGTCATCATCAGTAAAATCATTGGAAAGTACAAAAACTATTAACCTGTCCAGAACTGTGCATGAAACGCTTTTTTGAGGTTGTCTGATTCTGAAAATGCATGTTGTAATGTTTCAGTGAACAAAGTAATAAAAATACACAAAAACACTAAACGACGTCAGAACTGTGCATTAAACGCTATTTAAAGCTTGTCTGATGCTTTTCTAAGTTTGTCTAATGATGAAAAAACCATTGTAAATGACATTTTTAATAATTGAAATGGATTGGACAATAACAATTAAAACGCTCCAGAACTGTGCATGAAACGCTTTTTTGAGGTGGTATGAATCTGAAAATGAACGTTGTAATGTTACAATAAAGAAACTAATAAAATTAAACAAAGACACTAAAACCACTCAGGAACTGTGCTAAACACACTTATTTGGGCTTGGCTGACGCTATTCAATGTCACTATCAACAAATTATAAGAAATGTTCATAAACACTGAAACATTCCAGCACTGTGCCAATCGGTTTGTCTGACGCTTAAACTGCTCTTTTTAATGTCAATATCATCAAAGTAAAAGGAATAACTAAGGAAACAGTGAAATACCACAGATTTAAATTGTATAAACTTGTGTGATACTGAAACGCATTCAATTACAATATCATCAACGTAATAGGACGGGGAATAGATTCTGAAACACTACAGAACTGGGCTAAACGAGATTCGTTGAGCTTTTTGTGAAGTCACTTTTAACAAAGTATTAGACATGTAGAACAAACACTAACTCCAAAACTTTGTTTTCAAGCACTTCTTTAAGCTTGTCTGATACTGAAATGCATTTTGATATGTCCCAATGAACGACAAACTCAGAATGTTCAAAAACAGTAAAACACACCAGAACCATGCTGAAACGGCTTTTCTGAGCTTGTCTGATGATGAAAAAAGCATTGCAATAGTCATCATCAGTAAAGTCATTGGAAAGTACAAAAACTATTAACCTGTCCAGAACTGTGCATGAAACGCTTTTTTGAGGTTATCTGATTCTGAAAATGCATGTTGTAATGTTTCATTGAACAAAGTAATAAAAATATACAAAAACACTAAACCACAACAGAACTGTGCAATAAACGGTATTTAAAGCTTGTTTCATGCTTTTCTGAATTTGTCTGATGATGAAAAAAGCATTGTAAATGACATTTTTAATAATTGAAATGGATTGTACAAAAACAATTAAAACTCTCCAGAACTGTGCATGAAACGCTTTATTCAGGTGGTATGATTCTAAAAAAAGAACGTTGTAATGTTACAATGAACAAAGTAATAAAAACATACAAATACACTAAACCTAGACAGAACTGTGTATTAAACGTTTAAAAGCGCTTAACTGCTTCTTTTCTAAATTTGACTGATGCTGACAAAAGCATTGTAGATTTCATCATCAGTAAAGTCCTTGGAAAGTACAAAAACTATTAACCTGTCCAGAACTGTGCATGAAACGCTTTTTTGAGGTTGTCTGATTCTGAAAATGCATGTTGTAATGTTTCATTGAACAAAGTAATAAAAATATACAAAAACACTAAACCACGTCAGAACTGTGCATTAAACGGTATTTAAAGCTTGTCTGATGCTTTTCTGAGTTTGTCTAATGATGAAAAAAGCATTGTAAATGACATTTTTAATAATTGAAATGGATTGGACAAGAACAATTAAAACTCTCCAGAACTGTGCATGAAACGCTTTTTTGAGGTTGTCTGATTCTGAAAATGAACGTTGTAATGTTACAATGAACAAAGTAAAAAAAGGTTGTCTGATTCTTAAAATGCATGTTGTAATGTTTCAATGAACAAAGTAATAAAAATATACAAATACACAAAACCTGGACAGAACTGTGTATTAAACGTTTAACAGAGCTTAACTGCAGCTTTTCTGAGTTTGACTGATGATGACAAAAGCATTGTAAATTTCATCATCATTAAAGTCATTGGAAAGTACAAAAACTATTAACCTGTCCAGAACTGTGCATAAATCGCTTTTTTGAGGTTGTCTGATTCTGAAAATGCATGTTGTAATGTTTTATTGAACAAAGTAATAAAATTAAACAAAGACACTAAAACCACTCAGGAACTGTGCTAAACACACTTTTTGGGGCTTGGCTGACGCTATTCAATGTCACTATCAACAAATTATAAGAAATGTTCATAAACACTGAAGCATTCCAGCACTGTGCCAATCGGTTTGTCTGACGCTGAAACTGCTCTTTTTAATGTCACTATCATCAAAGTAAAAGGAATAATTAAGGAAACAGTGAAATACCACAGAACTAAATTTTATAAACTTGTGTGATACTGAAACGCATTCAGTTACAATATCATCAACGTAATAGGAATAGATTCTGAAACACTACAGAACTGGGCTAAACGAGATTCGTTGAGCTTTTTGTGAAGTCACTTTTAACAAAGTATTAGACATGTAGAACAACCACTAACTCCAAAACTTTGTTTTCAAGCACTTCTTTGAGCTTGTCTGATACTGAAATGAATTTTGATATGTCCCAATGAACGACAAACTCAGAATGTTCAAAAACAGTAAAACACACCAGAACCATGCTAAACGGCCTTTCTGAGCTTGTCTGATGATGGTAAAAAGCATTGTAATAGTCATCATATCAGTAAAGTCATTGGAAAGTACATAAACTATTAACCTGTCCAGAACTGTGCATGAAACGCTTTTTTGAGGTTGTCTGATTCTGAAAATGCATGTTGTAATGTTTCATTGAACAAAGTAATAAAAATATACAAAAACACTAAACCACAACAGAACTGTGCAATAAACGGTATTTAAAGCTTGTTTCATGCTTTTCTGAATTTGTCTTATGATGAAAAAAGCATTGTAAATGACATTTTTAATAATTGTACAAAAGCAATTAAAACTCTCCAGAACTGTGCTTGAAACGCTTTTTTGAGGTGGTATGATTTTGAAAATGAACGTTGTAATGTTACAATGAACAAAGTAATAAAATTAAACAAAAACACTTAAACCACTCAGGAACTGTGTATTAAACGTTTTAAAGAGCTTGTTTGATGCTATTCTGAGTTTGTCTAATAATGAAAAAAGCATTGTAAATGACATTTTTATTAATTGAAATGGATTGTACATAAACAATTAAAACTCTCCAGAACTGTGCATGAAACGCTTTTTTGAGGTTGTATGCTTCTGAAAATGAACGTTGTAATGTTTCAGTGAACAAAGTAATACAATTATACAAAAACACTTATACCACTCAGGAATTGTGTATTAAACGTTTTAAAGAACTTGTCCACTGCTTTTCTGAGTTTGACTGATGAAAAAAGCATTGTAAATGACATTTTTAATAATTGTACAAAAGCAATTAAAACTCTCCAGAACTGTGCTTGAAACGCTTTTTTGAGGTGGTATGAATCTGAAAATGAACGTTGTAATGTTACAATAAAGAAACTAATAAAATTAAACAAAGACACTAAAACCACTCAGGAACTGTGCTAAACACACTTATTTGGGCTTGGCTGACGCTATTCAATGTCACTATCAACAAATTATAAGAAATGTTCATAAACACTGAAACATTCCAGCACTGTGCCAATCGGTTTGTCTGACGCTTAAACTGCTCTTTTTAATGTCAATATCATCAAAGTAAAAGGAATAACTAAGGAAACAGTGAAATACCACAGATTTAAATTGTATAAACTTGTGTGATACTGAAACGCATTCAATTACAATATCATCAACGTAATAGGACGGGGAATAGATTCTGAAACACTACAGAACTGGGCTAAACGAGATTCGTTGAGCTTTTTGTGAAGTCACTTTTAACAAAGTATTAGACATGTAGAACAAACACTAACTCCAAAACGTTGTTTTCAAGCACTTCTTTAAGCTTGTCTGATACTGAAATGCATTTTGATATGTCCCAATGAACGACAAACTCAGAATGTTCAAAAACAGTAAAACACACCAGAACCATGCTGAAACGGCTTTTCTGAGCTTGTCTGATGATGAAAAAAGCATTGCAATAGTCATCATCAGTAAAGTCATTGGAAAGTACAAAAACTATTAACCTGTCCAGAACTGTGCATGAAACGCTTTTTTGAGGTTATCTGATTCTGAAAATGCATGTTGTAATGTTTCATTGAACAAAGTAATAAAAATATACAAAAACACTAAACCACAACAGAACTGTGCAATAAACGGTATTTAAAGCTTGTTTCATGCTTTTCTGAATTTGTCTGATGATGAAAAAAGCATTGTAAATGACATTTTTAATAATTTAAATGGATTGTACAAAAACAATTAAAACTCTCCAGAACTGTGCATGAAACGCTTTATTCAGGTGGTATGATTCTAAAAAAAGAACGTTGTAATGTTACAATGAACAAAGTAATAAAAACATACAAATACACTAAACCTAGACAGAACTGTGTATTAAACGTTTAAAAGCGCTTAACTGCTTCTTTTCTAAATTTGACTGATGCTGACAAAAGCATTGTAGATTTCATCATCAGTTAAGTCCTTGGAAAGTACAAAAACTATTAACCTGTCCAGAACTGTGCATGAAACGCTTTTTTGAGGTTGTCTGATTCTGAAAATGCATGTTGTAATGTTTCATTGAACAAAGTAATAAAAATATACAAAAACACTAAACCACGTCAGAACTGTGCATTAAACGGTATTTATAGCTTGTCTGATGCTTTTCTGAGTTTGTCTAATGATGAAAAAAGCATTGTAAATGACATTTTTAATAATTGAAATGGATTGTACAAAAACAATTAAAACTCTCCAGAACTGTGCATGAAACGCTTTATTCAGGTGGTATGATTCTAAAAAAAGAACGTTGTAATGTTACAATGAACAAAGTAATAAAAACATACAAATACACTAAACCACGACAGAACTGTGAATTAAACGTTTAAAAGAGCTTAACTGCTGCTTTTCTGAGTTTGACTGATGATGACAAAAGCATTGTAGATTTCATCAACAGTAAAGTCATTGGAAAGTACAAAAACAATTAACCTCTCCAGAACTGTGCGTAAAACGCATTTTTGAGGTTGTCTGATTCTGAAAATGCACGTTGTAATGTTTCAATGAACAAAGTGATAAAATTAAACCAAGACACTAAAACCACTCAGGAACTGTGCTAAACACACTGATTTGGGCTTGGCTTACGCTATTCAATGTCACTATCAACAAATTATAAGAAATGTTCATAAACACTGAAACATTCCAGCACTGTGCCAATCGGTTTGTCTGACGCTGAAACTGCTCTTTTTAATGTCACTATCATCAATGTAAAAGAAATAATTAAGGAAACAGTGAAAAACTACAGAACTAATTTTTATAAGCTTGTGCCATACTGAAATGCATTCAATTACAACATCATCAACGTAATAGGAAGGGGAACAGATTCTGAAACACTACAGAACTGGGCAAATCGAAATTTGTTGAGCTTTTTGTGAAGTCACTTTTAACAAAGTATTAGACATGTAGAACAACCACTAACTCCGAAACGTTGTTTTCAAGCACTTG
The DNA here is from genome assembly GCF_030014385.1 of Trichomycterus rosablanca. Classification (NCBI taxonomy): domain Eukaryota; kingdom Metazoa; phylum Chordata; class Actinopteri; order Siluriformes; family Trichomycteridae; genus Trichomycterus; species Trichomycterus rosablanca. Next base: position 17,536,281 of record NC_086007.1, read on the forward strand.
TTTGAGCTTGTCTGATACTGAAATGCATTTTGATATATCCCAATGAACGACAAACTCAAAATTTTCAAAAACAGTAAAACACACCAGAACCATGCTAAACGGCTTTTCTGAGCTTGTCTGATGATGAAAAAAGCATTGTAATAGTCATCATATCAGTAAAGTCATTGGAAAGTACAAAAACTATTAACCTGTCCAGAACTGTGCATGAAACGCTTTTTTGAGGTTGTCTGATTCTGAAAATGTATGTTGTAATGTTTCATTGAACAAAGTAATAAAAATATACAAAAACACTAAACCACAACAGAACTGTGCAATAAACGGTATTTAAAGCTTGTTTCATGCTTTTCTGAATTTGTCTGATGATGAAAAAAGCATTGTAAATGACATTTTTAATAATTGAAATGGATTGTACAAAAACAATTAAAACTCTCCAGAACTGTGCATGAAACGCTTTATTCAGGTGGTATGATTCTAAAAAAAGAACGTTGTAATGTTACAATGAACAAAGTAATAAAAACATACAAATACACTAAACCACGACAGAACTGTGAATTAAACGTTTAAAAGAGCTTTAACTGCTGCTTTTCTGAGTTTGACTGATGATGACAAAAGCATTGTAGATTTCATCAACAGTAAAGTCATTGGAAAGTACAAAAACAATTAACCTCTCCAGAACTGTGCGTAAAACGCATTTTTGAGGTTGTCTGTTTCTGAAAATGCACGTTGTAATGTTTCAATGAACAAAGTGATAAAATTAAACCAAGACACTAAAACCACTCAGGAACTGTGCTAAACACACTGATTTGGGCTTGGCTTACGCTATTCAATGTCACTATCAACAAATTATAAGAAATGTTCATAAACACTGAAAGATTCCAGCACTGTGCCAATCGGTTTGTCTGACGCTGAAACTGCTCTTTTTAATGTCACTATCATCAATGTAAAAGGAATAATTAAGGAAACAGTGAAAAACTACAGAACTAATTTTTATAAGCTTGTGCCATACTGAAATGCATTCAATTACAATATCATCAACGTAATAGGAAGATGAACAGATTCTGAAACACTACAGAACTGGGCAAATCGAAATTTGTTGAGCTTTTTGTGAAGTCACTTTTAACAAAGTATTAGACATGTAGAACAACCACTAACTCCGAAACGTTGTTTTCAAGCACTTGTTTGAGCTTGTCTGACACTGAAATGCATTTTGATATATCCCAATGAACGACAAACTCAAAATTTTCAAAAACAGTAAAACACACCAGAACCATGCTAAACGGCTTTTCTGAGCTTGTCTGATGATGGTAAAAAGCATTGTAATAGTCATCATATCAGTAAAGTCATTGGAAAGTACAAAAACTATTAACCTGTCCAGAACTGTGCATGAAACGCTTTTTTGAGGTTGTCTGATTCTGAAAATGCATGTTGTAATGTTTCATTGAACAAAGTAATAAAAATATACAAATACACTAAACCACGACAGAACTGTGCATTAAACGGTATTTAAAGCTTGTTTCATGCTTTTCTGAATTTGATGATGAAAAAAGCATTGTAAATGTCATCATCAGTAAAATCATTGGAAAGTACAAAAACTATTAACCTGTCCAGAACTGTGCATGAAACGCTTTTTTGAGGTTGTCTGATTCTGAAAATGCATGTTGTAATGTTTCATTGAACAAAGTAATAAAAATATACAAAAACACTAAACCACAACAGAACTGTGCAATAAACGGTATTTAAAGCTTGTTTCATGCTTTTCTGAATTTGTCTTATGATGAAAAAAGCATTGTAAATGACATTTTTAATAATTGTACAAAAGCAATTAAAACTCTCCAGAACTGTGCTTGAAACGCTTTTTTGAGGTGGTATGATTTTGAAAATGAACGTTGTAATGTTACAATGAACAAAGTAATAAAATTAAACAAAAACACTTAAACCACTCAGGAACTGTGTATTAAACGTTTTAAAGAGCTTGTTTGATGCTATTCTGAGTTTGTCTAATAATGAAAAAAGCATTGTAAATGACATTTTTATTAATTGAAATGGATTGTACATAAACAATTAAAACTCTCCAGAACTGTGCATGAAACGCTTTTTTGAGGTTGTATGCTTCTGAAAATGAACGTTGTAATGTTTCAGTGAACAAAGTAATACAATTATACAAAAACACTTATACCACTCAGGAATTGTGTATTAAACGTTTTAAAGAACTTGTCCACTGCTTTTCTGAGTTTGACTGATGAAAAAAGCATTGTAAATGACATTTTTAATAATTGTACAAAAGCAATTAAAACTCTCCAGAACTGTGCTTGAAACGCTTTTTTGAGGTGGTATGATTTTGAAAATGAACGTTGTAATGTTACAATGAACAAAGTAATAAAATTAAACAAAAACACTTAAACCACTCAGGAACTGTGTATTAAACGTTTTAAAGAGCTTGTTTGATGCTATTCTGAGTTTGTCTAATAATGAAAAAAGCATTGTAAATGACATTTTTATTAATTGAAATGGATTGGACAAGAACAATTAAAACTCTCCAGAACTGTGCATGAAACGCTTTTTTGAGGTTGTCTGATTCTGAAAATGAACGTTGTAATGTTACAATGAACAAAGTAAAAAAAGGTTGTCTGATTCTTAAAATGCATGTTGTAATGTTTCAATGAACAAAGTAATAAAAATTTACAAATACACAAAACCTGGACAGAACTGTGTATTAAACGTTTAACAGAGCTTAACTGCTGCTTTTCTGAGTTTGACTGATGATGACAAAAGCATTGTAAATTTCATCATCATTAAAGTCATTGGAAAGTACAAAAACTATTAACCTGTCCAGAACTGTGCATGAATCGCTTTTTTGAGGTTGTCTGATTCTGAAAATGCATGTTGTAATGTTTTATTGAACAAAGTAATAAAATTAAACAAAGACACTAAAACCACTCAGGAACTGTGCTAAACACACTTTTTTGGGCTTGGCTGACGCTATTCAATGTCACTATCAACAAATTATAAGAAATGTTCATAAACACTGAAACATTCCAGCACTGTGCCAATCGGTTTGTCTGACGCTGAAACTGCTCTTTTTAATGTCACTATCATCAATGTAAAAGAAATAATTAAGGAAACAGTGAAAAACTACAGAACTAAATTTTATAAGCTTGTGCCATACTGAAATGCATTTAATTACAACATCATCAACGTAATAGGAAGGGGAACAGATTCTGAAACACTACAGAACTGGGCAAATCGAAATTTGTTGAGCTTTTTGTGAAGTCACTTTTAACAAAGTATTAGACATGTAGAACAACCACTAACTCCGAAACGTTGTTTTCAAGCACTTGTTTGAGCTTGTCTGATACTGAAATGCATTTTGATATATCCCAATGAACGACAAACTCAAAATGTTCAAAAACAGTAAAACACACCAGAACCATGCTAAACGGCTTTTCTGAGCTTGTCTGATGATGGTAAAAAGCATTGTAATAGTCATCATATCAGTAAAGTCATTGGAAAGTACAAAAACTATTAACCTGTCCAGAACTGTGCATGAAACGCTTTTTTGAGGTTGTCTGATTCTGAAAATGCATGTTGTAATGTTTCATTGAACAAAGTAATAAAAATATACAAAAACACTAAACCACAACAGAACTGTGCAATAAACGGTATTTAAAGCTTGTTTCATGCTTTTCTGAATTTGTCTGATGATGAAAAAAGCATTGTAAATGACATTTTTAATAATTGTACAAAAGCAATTAAAACTCTCCAGAACTGTGCTTGAAACGCTTTTTTGAGGTGGTATGATTTTGAAAATGAACGTTGTAATGTTACAATGAACAAAGTAATAAAATTAAACAAAAACACTGAAACCACTCAGGAACTGTGTATTAAACTTTTAAAGAGCTTGTTTGATGATATTCTGAGTTTGTCTAATAATGAAAAAAGCATTGTAAATGACATTTTTATTAATTGAAATGGATTGTACATAAACAATTAAAACTCTCCAGAACTGTGCATGAAACGCTTTTTTGAGGTTGTATGCTTCTGAAAATGAACGTTGTAATGTTTCAGTGAACAAAGTAATACAATTATACAAAAACACTTATACCACTCAGGAATTGTGTATTAAACGTTTTAAAGAACTTGTCTACTGCTTTTCTGAGTTTGACTGATGATGAAAAAAGCCATGGTAATTTCATCATCAGTAAAGTTATTGGAATGTACTTTTTGTATTAACCTCTCCAGAAACGTGCTTGAATCGCGATTTTGAGGATGTCTGACTCTTAAAATGCATGTTGTAATGTTTCAATGGACAAAGTAATAAAAATATACAAATACACTAAACCACGACAGAACTGTGCAATAAACAGTATTTAAAGCTTGTTTCATGCTTTTCTGAATTTGTCTGATGATGAAAAAAGCATTGTAAATGACATTTTTAATAATTGAAATGGATTGTACAAAAACAATTAAAACTCTCCAGAACTGTGCATGAAACGCTTTATTCAGGTGGTATGATTCTAAAAAAAGAACGTTGTAATGTTACAATGAACAAAGTAATAAAAACATACAAATACACTAAACCTAGACAGAACTGTGTATTAAACGTTTAAAAGCGCTTAACTGCTTCTTTTCTAAATTTGACTGATGCTGACAAAAGCATTGTAGATTTCATCATATCAGTAAAGTCATTGGAAAGTACAAAAACTATTAACCTGTCCAAAACTGTGCATGAAACGCTTTTTTGAGGTTGTCTGATTCTGAAAATGCATGTTGTAATGTTTCATTGAACAAAGTAATAAAAATATACAAAAACACTAAACCACGTCAGAACTGTGCATTAAACGCTATTTAAAGCTTGTCTGATGCTTTTCTGAGTTTGTCTAATGATGAAAAAAGCATTGTAAATGACATTTTTAATAATTGAAATGGATTGGACAAGAACAATTAAAACTCTCCAGAACTGTGCATGAAACGCTTTTTTGAGGTTGTCTGATTCTGAAAATGAACGTTGTAATGTTACAATGAACAAAGTAAAAAAAGGTTGTCTGATTCTTAAAATGCATGTTGTAATGTTTCAATGAACAAAGTAATAAAAATTTACAAATACACAAAACCTGGACAGAACTGTGTATTAAACGTTTAACAGAGCTTAACTGCTGCTTTTCTGAGTTTGACTGATGATGACAAAAGCATTGTAGATTTCATCAACAGTAAAGTCATTGGAAAGTACAAAAACAATTAACCTCTCCAGAACTGTGCGTAAAACGCATTTTTGAGGTTGTCTGTTTCTGAAAATGCACGTTGTAATGTTTCAATGAACAAAGTGATAAAATTAAACCAAGACACTAAAACCACTCAGGAACTGTGCTAAACACACTGATTTGGGCTTGGCTTACGCTATTCAATGTCACTATCAACAAATTATAAGAAATGTTCATAAACACTGAAAGATTCCAGCACTGTGCCAATCGGTTTGTCTGACGCTGAAACTGCTCTTTTTAATGTCACTATCATCAATGTAAAAGGAATAATTAAGGAAACAGTGAAAAACTACAGAACTAATTTTTATAAGCTTGTGCCATACTGAAATGCATTCAATTACAATATCATCAACGTAATAGGAAGATGAACAGATTCTGAAACACTACAGAACTGGGCAAATCGAAATTTGTTGAGCTTTTTGTGAAGTCACTTTTAACAAAGTATTAGACATGTAGAACAACCACTAACTCCGAAACGTTGTTTTCAAGCACTTGTTTGAGCTTGTCTGACACTGAAATGCATTTTGATATATCCCAATGAACGACAAACTCAAAATTTTCAAAAACAGTAAAACACACCAGAACCATGCTAAACGGCTTTTCTGAGCTTGTCTGATGATGGTAAAAAGCATTGTAATAGTCATCATATCAGTAAAGTCATTGGAAAGTACAAAAACTATTAACCTGTCCAGAACTGTGCATGAAACGCTTTTTTGAGGTTGTCTGATTCTGAAAATGCATGTTGTAATGTTTCATTGAACAAAGTAATAAAAATATACAAATACACTAAACCACGACAGAACTGTGCATTAAACGGTATTTAAAGCTTGTTTCATGCTTTTCTGAATTTGATGATGAAAAAAGCATTGTAAATGTCATCATCAGTAAAATCATTGGAAAGTACAAAAACTATTAACCTGTCCAGAACTGTGCATGAAACGCTTTTTTGAGGTTGTCTGATTCTGAAAATGCATGTTGTAATGTTTCAGTGAACAAAGTAATAAAAATACACAAAAACACTAAACGACGTCAGAACTGTGCATTAAACGCTATTTAAAGCTTGTCTGATGCTTTTCTAAGTTTGTCTAATGATGAAAAAACCATTGTAAATGATATTTTTAATAATTGAAATGGATTGGACAATAACAATTAAAACGCTCCAGAACTGTGCATGAAACGCTTTTTTGAGGTGGTATGAATCTGAAAATGAACGTTGTAATGTTACAATAAAGAAACTAATAAAATTAAACAAAGACACTAAAACCACTCAGGAACTGTGCTAAACACACTTATTTGGGCTTGGCTGACGCTATTCAATGTCACTATCAACAAATTATAAGAAATGTTCATAAACACTGAAACATTCCAGCACTGTGCCAATCGGTTTGTCTGACGCTTAAACTGCTCTTTTTAATGTCAATATCATCAAAGTAAAAGGAATAACTAAGGAAACAGTGAAATACCACAGATTTAAATTGTATAAACTTGTGTGATACTGAAACGCATTCAATTACAATATCATCAACGTAATAGGACGGGGAATAGATTCTGAAACACTACAGAACTGGGCTAAACGAGATTCGTTGAGCTTTTTGTGAAGTCACTTTTAACAAAGTATTAGACATGTAGAACAAACACTAACTCCAAAACTTTGTTTTCAAGCACTTCTTTAAGCTTGTCTGATACTGAAATGCATTTTGATATGTCCCAATGAACGACAAACTCAGAATGTTCAAAAACAGTAAAACACACCAGAACCATGCTGAAACGGCTTTTCTGAGCTTGTCTGATGATGAAAAAAGCATTGCAATAGTCATCATCAGTAAAGTCATTGGAAAGTACAAAAACTATTAACCTGTCCAGAACTGTGCATGAAACGCTTTTTTGAGGTTATCTGATTCTGAAAATGCATGTTGTAATGTTTCATTGAACAAAGTAATAAAAATATACAAAAACACTAAACCACAACAGAACTGTGCAATAAACGGTATTTAAAGCTTGTTTCATGCTTTTCTGAATTTGTCTGATGATGAAAAAAGCATTGTAAATGACATTTTTAATAATTGAAATGGATTGTACAAAAACAATTAAAACTCTCCAGAACTGTGCATGAAACGCTTTATTCAGGTGGTATGATTCTAAAAAAAGAACGTTGTAATGTTACAATGAACAAAGTAATAAAAACATACAAATACACTAAACCTAGACAGAACTGTGTATTAAACGTTTAAAAGCGCTTAACTGCTTCTTTTCTAAATTTGACTGATGCTGACAAAAGCATTGTAGATTTCATCATCAGTAAAGTCCTTGGAAAGTACAAAAACTATTAACCTGTCCAGAACTGTGCATGAAACGCTTTTTTGAGGTTGTCTGATTCTGAAAATGCATGTTGTAATGTTTCATTGAACAAAGTAATAAAAATATACAAAAACACTAAACCACGTCAGAACTGTGCATTAAACGGTATTTAAAGCTTGTCTGATGCTTTTCTGAGTTTGTCTAATGATGAAAAAAGCATTGTAAATGACATTTTTAATAATTGAAATGGATTGGACAAGAACAATTAAAACTCTCCAGAACTGTGCATGAAACGCTTTTTTGAGGTTGTCTGATTCTGAAAATGAACGTTGTAATGTTACAATGAACAAAGTAAAAAAAGGTTGTCTGATTCTTAAAATGCATGTTGTAATGTTTCAATGAACAAAGTAATAAAAATATACAAATACACAAAACCTGGACAGAACTGTGTATTAAACGTTTAACAGAGCTTAACTGCAGCTTTTCTGAGTTTGACTGATGATGACAAAAGCATTGTAAATTTCATCATCATTAAAGTCATTGGAAAGTACAAAAACTATTAACCTGTCCAGAACTGTGCATAAATCGCTTTTTTGAGGTTGTCTGATTCTGAAAATGCATGTTGTAATGTTTTATTGAACAAAGTAATAAAATTAAACAAAGACACTAAAACCACTCAGGAACTGTGCTAAACACACTTTTTTGGGCTTGGCTGACGCTATTCAATGTCACTATCAACAAATTATAAGAAATGTTCATAAACACTGAAGCATTCCAGCACTGTGCCAATCGGTTTGTCTGACGCTGAAACTGCTCTTTTTAATGTCACTATCATCAAAGTAAAAGGAATAATTAAGGAAACAGTGAAATACCACAGAACTAAATTTTATAAACTTGTGTGATACTGAAACGCATTCAGTTACAATATCATCAACGTAATAGGAATAGATTCTGAAACACTACAGAACTGGGCTAAACGAGATTCGTTGAGCTTTTTGTGAAGTCACTTTTAACAAAGTATTAGACATGTAGAACAACCACTAACTCCAAAACTTTGTTTTCAAGCACTTCTTTGAGCTTGTCTGATACTGAAATGAATTTTGATATGTCCCAATGAACGACAAACTCAGAATGTTCAAAAACAGTAAAACACACCAGAACCATGCTAAACGGCCTTTCTGAGCTTGTCTGATGATGGTAAAAAGCATTGTAATAGTCATCATATCAGTAAAGTCATTGGAAAGTACATAAACTATTAACCTGTCCAGAACTGTGCATGAAACGCTTTTTTGAGGTTGTCTGATTCTGAAAATGCATGTTGTAATGTTTCATTGAACAAAGTAATAAAAATATACAAAAACACTAAACCACAACAGAACTGTGCAATAAACGGTATTTAAAGCTTGTTTCATGCTTTTCTGAATTTGTCTTATGATGAAAAAAGCATTGTAAATGACATTTTTAATAATTGTACAAAAGCAATTAAAACTCTCCAGAACTGTGCTTGAAACGCTTTTTTGAGGTGGTATGATTTTGAAAATGAACGTTGTAATGTTACAATGAACAAAGTAATAAAATTAAACAAAAACACTTAAACCACTCAGGAACTGTGTATTAAACGTTTTAAAGAGCTTGTTTGATGCTATTCTGAGTTTGTCTAATAATGAAAAAAGCATTGTAAATGACATTTTTATTAATTGAAATGGATTGTACATAAACAATTAAAACTCTCCAGAACTGTGCATGAAACGCTTTTTTGAGGTTGTATGCTTCTGAAAATGAACGTTGTAATGTTTCAGTGAACAAAGTAATACAATTATACAAAAACACTTATACCACTCAGGAATTGTGTATTAAACGTTTTAAAGAACTTGTCCACTGCTTTTCTGAGTTTGACTGATGAAAAAAGCATTGTAAATGACATTTTTAATAATTGTACAAAAGCAATTAAAACTCTCCAGAACTGTGCTTGAAACGCTTTTTTGAGGTGGTATGATTTTGAAAATGAACGTTGTAATGTTACAATGAACAAAGTAATAAAATTAAACAAAAACACTTAAACCACTCAGGAACTGTGTATTAAACGTTTTAAAGAGCTTGTTTGATGCTATTCTGAGTTTGTCTAATAATGAAAAAAGCATTGTAAATGACATTTTTATTAATTGAAATGGATTGGACAAGAACAATTAAAACTCTCCAGAACTGTGCATGAAACGCTTTTTTGAGGTTGTCTGATTCTGAAAATGAACGTTGTAATGTTACAATGAACAAAGTAAAAAAAGGTTGTCTGATTCTTAAAATGCATGTTGTAATGTTTCAATGAACAAAGTAATAAAAATTTACAAATACACAAAACCTGGACAGAACTGTGTATTAAACGTTTAACAGAGCTTAACTGCTGCTTTTCTGAGTTTGACTGATGATGACAAAAGCATTGTAAATTTCATCATCATTAAAGTCATTGGAAAGTACAAAAACTATTAACCTGTCCAGAACTGTGCATGAATCGCTTTTTTGAGGTTGTCTGATTCTGAAAATGCATGTTGTAATGTTTTATTGAACAAAGTAATAAAATTAAACAAAGACACTAAAACCACTCAGGAACTGTGCTAAACACACTTTTTTGGGCTTGGCTGACGCTATTCAATGTCACTATCAACAAATTATAAGAAATGTTCATAAACACTGAAACATTCCAGCACTGTGCCAATCGGTTTGTCTGACGCTGAAACTGCTCTTTTTAATGTCACTATCATCAATGTAAAAGAAATAATTAAGGAAACAGTGAAAAACTACAGAACTAAATTTTATAAGCTTGTGCCATACTGAAATGCATTTAATTACAACATCATCAACGTAATAGGAAGGGGAACAGATTCTGAAACACTACAGAACTGGGCAAATCGAAATTTGTTGAGCTTTTTGTGAAGTCACTTTTAACAAAGTATTAGACATGTAGAACAACCACTAACTCCGAAACGTTGTTTTCAAGCACTTGTTTGAGCTTGTCTGATACTGAAATGCATTTTGATATATCCCAATGAACGACAAACTCAAAATGTTCAAAAACAGTAAAACACACCAGAACCATGCTAAACGGCTTTTCTGAGCTTGTCTGATGATGGTAAAAAGCATTGTAATAGTCATCATATCAGTAAAGTCATTGGAAAGTACAAAAACTATTAACCTGTCCAGAACTGTGCATGAAACGCTTTTTTGAGGTTGTCTGATTCTGAAAATGCATGTTGTAATGTTTCATTGAACAAAGTAATAAAAATATACAAAAACACTAAACCACAACAGAACTGTGCAATAAACGGTATTTAAAGCTTGTTTCATGCTTTTCTGAATTTGTCTGATGATGAAAAAAGCATTGTAAATGACATTTTTAATAATTGTACAAAAGCAATTAAAACTCTCCAGAACTGTGCTTGAAACGCTTTTTTGAGGTGGTATGATTTTGAAAATGAACGTTGTAATGTTACAATGAACAAAGTAATAAAATTAAACAAAAACACTGAAACCACTCAGGAACTGTGTATTAAACTTTTAAAGAGCTTGTTTGATGATATTCTGAGTTTGTCTAATAATGAAAAAAGCATTGTAAATGACATTTTTATTAATTGAAATGGATTGTACATAAACAATTAAAACTCTCCAGAACTGTGCATGAAACGCTTTTTTGAGGTTGTATGCTTCTGAAAATGAACGTTGTAATGTTTCAGTGAACAAAGTAATACAATTATACAAAAACACTTATACCACTCAGGAATTGTGTATTAAACGTTTTAAAGAACTTGTCTACTGCTTTTCTGAGTTTGACTGATGATGAAAAAAGCCATGGTAATTTCATCATCAGTAAAGTTATTGGAATGTACTTTTTGTATTAACCTCTCCAGAAACGTGCTTGAATCGCGATTTTGAGGATGTCTGACTCTTAAAATGCATGTTGTAATGTTTCAATGGACAAAGTAATAAAAATATACAAATACACTAAACCACGACAGAACTGTGCAATAAACAGTATTTAAAGCTTGTTTCATGCTTTTCTGAATTTGTCTGATGATGAAAAAAGCATTGTAAATGACATTTTTAATAATTGAAATGGATTGTACAAAAACAATTAAAACTCTCCAGAACTGTGCATGAAACGCTTTATTCAGGTGGTATGATTCTAAAAAAAGAACGTTGTAATGTTACAATGAACAAAGTAATAAAAACATACAAATACACTAAACCTAGACAGAACTGTGTATTAAACGTTTAAAAGCGCTTAACTGCTTCTTTTCTAAATTTGACTGATGCTGACAAAAGCATTGTAGATTTCATCATATCAGTAAAGTCATTGGAAAGTACAAAAACTATTAACCTGTCCAAAACTGTGCATGAAACGCTTTTTTGAGGTTGTCTGATTCTGAAAATGCATGTTGTAATGTTTCATTGAACAAAGTAATAAAAATATACAAAAACACTAAACCACGTCAGAACTGTGCATTAAACGCTATTTAAAGCTTGTCTGATGCTTTTCTGAGTTTGTCTAATGATGAAAAAAGCATTGTAAATGACATTTTTAATAATTGAAATGGATTGGACAAGAACAATTAAAACTCTCCAGAACTGTGCATGAAACGCTTTTTTGAGGTTGTCTGATTCTGAAAATGAACGTTGTAATGTTACAATGAACAAAGTAAAAAAAGGTTGTCTGATTCTTAAAATGCATGTTGTAATGTTTCAATGAACAAAGTAATAAAAATTTACAAATACACAAAACCTGGACAGAACTGTGTATTAAACGTTTAACAGAGCTTAACTGCTGCTTTTCTGAGTTTGACTGATGATGACAAAAGCATTGTAGATTTCATCAACAGTAAAGTCATTGGAAAGTACAAAAACAATTAACCTCTCCAGAACTGTGCGTAAAACGCATTTTTGAGGTTGTCTGTTTCTGAAAATGCACGTTGTAATGTTTCAATGAACAAAGTGATAAAATTAAACCAAGACACTAAAACCACTCAGGAACTGTGCTAAACACACTGATTTGGGCTTGGCTTACGCTATTCAATGTCACTATCAACAAATTATAAGAAATGTTCATAAACACTGAAAGATTCCAGCACTGTGCCAATCGGTTTGTCTGACGCTGAAACTGCTCTTTTTAATGTCACTATCATCAATGTAAAAGGAATAATTAAGGAAACAGTGAAAAACTACAGAACTAATTTTTATAAGCTTGTGCCATACTGAAATGCATTCAATTACAATATCATCAACGTAATAGGAAGATGAACAGATTCTGAAACACTACAGAACTGGGCAAATCGAAATTTGTTGAGCTTTTTGTGAAGTCACTTTTAACAAAGTATTAGACATGTAGAACAACCACTAACTCCGAAACGTTGTTTTCAAGCACTTGTTTGAGCTTGTCTGACACTGAAATGCATTTTGATATATCCCAATGAACGACAAACTCAAAATTTTCAAAAACAGTAAAACACACCAGAACCATGCTAAACGGCTTTTCTGAGCTTGTCTGATGATGGTAAAAAGCATTGTAATAGTCATCATATCAGTAAAGTCATTGGAAAGTACAAAAACTATTAACCTGTCCAGAACTGTGCATGAAACGCTTTTTTGAGGTTGTCTGATTCTGAAAATGCATGTTGTAATGTTTCATTGAACAAAGTAATAAAAATATACAAATACACTAAACCACGACAGAACTGTGCATTAAACGGTATTTAAAGCTTGTTTCATGCTTTTCTGAATTTGATGATGAAAAAAGCATTGTAAATGTCATCATCAGTAAAATCATTGGAAAGTACAAAAACTATTAACCTGTCCAGAACTGTGCATGAAACGCTTTTTTGAGGTTGTCTGATTCTGAAAATGCATGTTGTAATGTTTCAGTGAACAAAGTAATAAAAATACACAAAAACACTAAACGACGTCAGAACTGTGCATTAAACGCTATTTAAAGCTTGTCTGATGCTTTTCTAAGTTTGTCTAATGATGAAAAAACCATTGTAAATGATATTTTTAATAATTGAAATGGATTGGACAATAACAATTAAAACGCTCCAGAACTGTGCATGAAACGCTTTTTTGAGGTGGTATGATTTTGAAAATGAACGTTGTAATGTTACAATGAACAAAGTAATAAAATTAAACAAAAACACTGAAACCACTCAGGAACTGTGTATTAAACGTTTTAAAGAGCTTGTTTGATGATATTCTGAGTTTGTCTAATAATGAAAAAAGCATTGTAAATGACATTTTTATTAATTGAAATGGATTGTACATAAACAATTAAAACTCTCCAGAAATGTGCATGAAACGCTTTTTTGAGGTTGTATGCTTCTGAAAATGAACGTTGTAATGTTTCAGTGAACAAAGTAATACAATTATACAAAAACACTTATACCACTCAGGAATTGTGTATTAAACGTTTTAAAGAACTTGTCTACTGCTTTTCTGAGTTTGACTGATGATGAAAAAAGCCATGGTAATTTCATCATCAGTAAAGTTATTGGAATGTACTTTTTGTATTAACCTCTCCAGAAACGTGCTTGAATCGCGATTTTGAGGATGTCTGACTCTTAAAATGCATGTTGTAATGTTTCAATGGACAAAGTAATAAAAATATACAAATACACTAAACCACGACAGAACTGTGCATTAAACAGTATTTAAAGCTTGTTTCATGCTTTTCTGAATTTGTCTGATGATGAAAAAAGCATTGTAAATGACATTTTTAATAATTGAAATGGATTGTACAAAAACAATTAAAACTCTCCAGAACTGTGCATGAAACGCTTTATTCAGGTGGTATGATTCTAAAAAAAGAACGTTGTAATGTTACAATGAACAAAGTAATAAAAACATACAAATACACTAAACCTAGACAGAACTGTGTATTAAACGTTTAAAAGCGCTTAACTGCTTCTGTTCTAAATTTGACTGATGATGACAAAAGCATTGTAGATTTCATCATCAGTAAAGTCCTTGGAAAGTACAAAAACTATTAACCTGTCCAGAACTGTGCATGAAACGCTTTTTTGAGGTTGTCTGATTCTGAAAATGCATGTTGTAATGTTTCATTGAACAAAGTAATAAAAATATACAAAAACACTAAACCACGTCAGAACTGTGCATTAAACGCTATTTAAAGCTTGTCTGATGCTTTTCTGAGTTTGTCTAATGATGAAAAAAGCATTGTAAATGACATTTTTAATAATTGAAATGGATTGGACAAGAACAATTAAAACTCTCCAGAACTGTGCATGAAACGCTTTTTTGAGGTGGTAAGATTCTAAAAAAATGAACGTTGTAATGTTACAATGAACAATGTAAAAAAAGGTTGTCTGATTCTTAAAATGCATGTTGTAATGTTTCAATGAACAAAGTAATACAAATAAACAAATACACTAAACCACGACAGAACTGTGAATTAAACGTTTAAAAGAACTTAACTGCTCCTTTTCTGAGTTTGACTAATGATGACAAAAGCATTGTAGATTTCATCATCGGTAAAGTCATTGGAAAGTACAAAAACAATTACCCTCTCCAGAAACTGTGCGTAAAACGCATTTTTGAGGTTGTCTGATTCTGAAAATGCACGTTGTAATGTTTCAATGAACAAAGTAATAAAATTAAACCAAGACACTAAAACCACTCAGGAACTGTGCTAAACACACTGATTTGGGCTTGGCTTACGCTATTCAATGTCACTATCAACAAATTATAAGAAATGTTCATAAACACTGAAAGATTCCAGCACTGTGCCAATCGGTTTGTCTGACGCTGAAACTGCTCTTTTTAATGTCACTATCATCAATGTAAAAGGAATAATTAAGGAAACAGTGAAAAACTACAGAACTAATTTTTATAAGCTTGTGCCATACTGAAATGCATTCAATTACAATATCATCAACGTAATAGGAAGGGGAACAGATTCTGAAACACTACAGAACTGGGCAAATCGAAATTTGTTGAGCTTTTTGTGAAGTCACTTTTAACAAAGTATTAGACATGTAGAACAACCACTAACTCCGAAACGTTGTTTTCAAGCACTTGTTTGAGCTTGTCTGATACTGAAATGCATTTTGATATATCCCAATGAACGACAAACTCAAAATTTTCAAAAACAGTAAAACACACCAGAACCATGCTAAACGGCTTTTCTGAGCTTGTCTGATGATGGTAAAAAGCATTGTAATAGTCATCATATCAGTAAAGTCATTGGAAAGTACAAAAACTATTAATCTGTCCAGAACTGTGCATGAAACGCTTTTTTGAGGTTGTCTGATTCTGAAAATGCATGTTGTAATGTTTCATTGAACAAAGTAATAAAAATATACAAAAACACTAAACCACAACAGAACTGTGCAATAAACGGTATTTAAAGCTTGTTTCATGCTTTTCTGAATTTGTCTGATGATGAAAAAAGCATTGTAAATGACATTTTTAATAATTGAAATGGATTGTACAAAAAGAATTAAAACTCTCCAAAACTGTGCATGAAACGCTTTATTCAGGTGGTATGATTCTAAAAAAAGAACGTTGTAATGTTACAATGAACAAAGTAATAAAATTAAACAAAAACACTTAAATCACTCCGGAACTGTTTATTAAACGTTTTAAAAAGCTTGTCTACTGCTTTTCTGAGTCTGACTGATGGTGAATAAAGCATTGTTAATTTCATCATCAGTAAAGTCATTGGAAAGTACAAAAACTATTAATCTCTCCAGAACTGTGCATGAAACGCTTTTTTGAGGTTGTCTGATTCTGAAAATGCATGTTGTAATGTTTCATTGAACAAAGTAATAAAAATATACAATAACACTAAACCACGTCAGAACTGTGCATTAAACGGTATTTAAAGCTTGTTTCATGCTTTTCTGAATTTGTCTGATGATGAAAAAAGCATTGTAAATGACATTTTTAATAATTGTACAAAAGCAATTAAAACTCTCCAGAACTGTGCTTGAAACGCTTTTTTGAGGTGGTATGATTTTGAAAATGAACGTTGTAATGTTACAATGAACAAAGTAATAAAATTAAACAAAAACACTTAAACCACTCAGGAACTGTGTATTAAACGTTTTAAAGAGCTTGTTTGATGCTATTCTGAGTTTGTCTAATAATGAAAAAAGCATTGTAAATGACATTTTTATTAATTGAAATGGATTGTACATAAACAATTAAAACTCTCCAGAACTGTGCATGAAACGCTTTTTTGAGGTTGTATGCTTCTGAAAATGAACGTTGTAATGTTTCAGTGAACAAAGTAATACAATTATACAAAAACACTTATACCACTCAGGAATTGTGTATTAAACGTTTTAAAGAACTTGTCTACTGCTTTTCTGAGTTTGACTGATGATGAAAAAAGCCATGGTAATTTCATCATCAGTAAAGTTATTGGAATGTACTTTTTGTATTAACCTCTCCAGAAACGTGCATGAATCGCGTTTTTGAGGATGTCTGACTCTTAAAATGCATGTTGTAATGTTCCAATGGACAAAGTAATAAAAATATACAAATACACTAAACCACGACAGAACTGTGCATTAAACGGTATTTAAAGCTTGTTTCATGCTTTTCTGAATTTGATGATGAAAAAAGCATTGTAAATGTCATCATCAGTAAAATCATTGGAAAGTACAAAAACTATTAACCTGTCCAGAACTGTGCATGAAACGCTTTTTTGAGGTTGTCTGATTCTGAAAATGCATGTTGTAATGTTTCAGTGAACAAAGTAATAAAAATACACAAAAACACTAAACGACGTCAGAACTGTGCATTAAACGCTATTTAAAGCTTGTCTGATGCTTTTCTAAGTTTGTCTAATGATGAAAAAACCATTGTAAATGACATTTTTAATAATTGAAATGGATTGGACAAAAACAATTAAAACGCTCCAGAACTGTGCATGAAACGCTTTTTTGAGGTGGTATGATTCTGAAAATGAACGTTGTAATGTTACAATAAACAAAGTAATAAAATTAAACAAAGACACTAAAACCACTCAGGAACTGTGCTAAACACTTGGCTGGCTAACTTATTTGGGCTTGGCTGACGCTATTCAATGTCACTATCAACAAATTATAAGAAATGTTCATAAACACTGAAACATTCCAGCACTGTGCCAATCGGTTTGTCTGACGCTTAAACTGCTCTTTTTAATGTCACTATCATCAAAGTAAAAGGAATAACTAAGGAAACAGTGAAATACCACAGATTTAAATTGTATAAACTTGTGTGATACTGAAACGCATTCAATTACAATATCATCAACGTAATAGGACGGGGAATAGATTCTGAAACACTACAGAACTGAGCTAAAGGAGATTCGTTAAGCTTTTTGTGAAGTCACTTTTAACAAAGTATTAGACATGTAGAACAAACACTAACTCCAAAACTTTGTTTTCAAGCACTTCTTTGAGCTTGTCTGATACTGAAATGCATTTTGATATGTCCCAATGAACGACAAACTCAGAATGTTCAAAAACAGTAAAACACACCAGAACCATGCTGAAACGGCTTTTCTAAGACAACTATTATATGTTGTCTGATGATGAAAAAAGCATTGTAATAGTCATCATCAGTAAAGTCATTGGAAAGTACAAAAACTATTAACCTGTCCAGAACTGTGCCTGAAACGCTTTTTTGAGGTTGTCTGATTCTGAAAATGCATGTTGTAATGTTTCATTGAACAAAGTAATAAAAATATACAAAAACACTAAACCACAACAGAACTGTGCAATAAACGGTATTTAAAGCTTGTTTCATGCTTTTCTGAATTTGTCTGATGATGAAAAAAGCATTGTAAATGACATTTTTAATAATTGAAATGGATTGTACAAAAACAATTAAAACTCTCCAAAACTGTGCATGAAACGCTTTATTCAGGTGGTATGATTCTAAAAAAAGAACGTTGTAATGTTACAATGAACAAAGTAATAAAATTAAACAAAAACACTTAAATCACTCCGGAACTGTTTATTAAACGTTTTAAAAAGCTTGTCTACTGCTTTTCTGAGTTTGACTGATGGTGAAAAAAGCATTGTTAATTTCATCATCAGTAAAGTCATTGGAATGTACAAAAAGTATTAACCTCTCCAGAACCGTGCATAAAGCGCTTTAATTGAGGATGTCTGATTCTTAAAAAGCATGTTGTAATGTTTCAATGAACAAAGTAATAAAAATATACAATAACACTAAACCACGTCAGAACTGTGCATTAAACGGTATTTAAAGCTTGTTTCATGCTTTTCTGAATTTGTCTGATGATGAAAAAAGCATTGTAAATGACATTTTTAATAATTGTACAAAAGCAATTAAAACTCTCCAGAACTGTGCTTGAAACGCTTTTTTGAGGTGGTATGATTTTGAAAATGAACGATGTAATGTTACAATGAACAAAGTAATAAAATTAAACAAAAACACTTAAACCACTCAGGAACTGTGTATTAAACGTTTTAAAGAGCTTGTTTGATGCTATTCTGAGTTTGTCTAATAATGAAAAAAGCATTGTAAATGACATTTTTATTAATTGAAATGGATTGTACATAAACAATTAAAACTCTCCAGAACTGTGCATGAAACGCTTTTTTGAGGTTGTATGCTTCTGAAAATGAACGTTGTAATGTTTCAGTGAACAAAGTAATACAATTATACAAAAACACTAAACCACAACAGAACTGTGCAATAAACGGTATTTAAAGCTTGTTTCATGCTTTTCTGAGTTTGACTAATGATGAAAAAAGCCATGGTAATTTCATCATCAGTAAGGTTATTGGAATGTACTTTTTGTATTAACCTCTCCAGAAACGTGCATGAATCGCGTTTTTGAGGATGTCTGACTCTTAAAATGCATGTTGTAATGTTCCAATGGACCAAGTAATAAAAATATACAAATACACTAAACCACGACAGAACTGTGCATTAAACGGTATTTAAAGCTTGTTTCATGCTTTTCTGAATTTGATGATGAAAAAAGCATTGTAAATGTCATCATCAGTAAAATCATTGGAAAGTACAAAAACTATTAACCTGTCCAGAACTGTGCATGAAACGCTTTTTTGAGGTTGTCTGATTCTGAAAATGCATGTTGTAATGTTTCAGTGAACAAAGTAATAAAAATACACAAAAACACTAAACGACGTCAGAACTGTGCATTAAACGCTATTTAAAGCTTGTCTGATGCTTTTCTAAGTTTGTCTAATGATGAAAAAACCATTGTAAATGACATTTTTAATAATTGAAATGGATTGGACAAAAACAATTAAAACGCTCCAGAACTGTGCATGAAACGCTTTTTTGAGGTGGTATGATTCTGAAAATGAACGTTGTAATGTTACAATAAACAAAGTAATAAAATTAAACAAAGACACTAAAACCACTCAGGAACTGTGCTAAACACTTGGCTGGCTAACTTATTTGGGCTTGGCTGACGCTATTCAATGTCACTATCAACAAATTATAAGAAATGTTCATAAACACTGAAACATTCCAGCACTGTGCCAATCGGTTTGTCTGACGCTTAAACTGCTCTTTTTAATGTCACTATCATCAAAGTAAAAGGAATAACTAAGGAAACAGTGAAATACCACAGATTTAAATTGTATAAACTTGTGTGATACTGAAACGCATTCAATTACAATATCATCAACGTAATAGGACGGGGAATAGATTCTGAAACACTACAGAACTGAGCTAAAGGAGATTCGTTAAGCTTTTTGTGAAGTCACTTTTAAAAAAGTATTAGACATGTAGAACAAACACTAACTCCAAAACTTTGTTTTCAAGCACTTCTTTGAGCTTGTCTGATACTGAAATGCATTTTGATATGTCCCAATGAACGACAAACTCAGAATGTTCAAAAACAGTAAAACACACCAGAACCATGCTGAAACGGCTTTTCTAAGCTTGTCTGATGATGAAAAAAGCATTGTAATAGTCATCATCAGTAAAGTCATTGGAAAGTACATAAACTATTAACCTGTCCAGAACTGTGCATGAAACGCTTTTTTGAGGTTGTCTGATTCTGAAAATGCATGTTGTAATGTTTCATTGAACAAAGTAATAAAAATATACAAAAACACTAAACCACAACAGAACTGTGCAATAAACGGTATTTAAAGCTTGTTTCATGCTTTTCTGAATTTGTCTGATGATGGAAAAAAGCATTGTAAATGACATTTTTAATAATTTAAATGGATTGTACAAAAACAATTAAAACTCTCCAGAACTGTGCATGAAACGCTTTATTCAGGTGGTATGATTCTAAAAAAAGAACGTTGTAATGTTACAATGAACAAAGTAATAAAAACATACAAATACACTAAACCTAGACAGAACTGTGTATTAAACGTTTAAAAGCGCTTAACTGCTTCTTTTCTAAATTTGACTGATGCTGACAAAAGCATTGTAGATTTCATCATCAGTAAAGTCCTTGGAAAGTACAAAAACTATTAACCTGTCCAGAACTGTGCATGAAACGCTTTTTTGAGGTTGTCTGATTCTGAAAATGCATGTTGTAATGTTTCATTGAACAAAGTAATAAAAATATACAAAAACACTAAACCACGTCAGAACTGTGCATTAAACGGTATTTAAAGCTTGTCTGATGCTTTTCTGAGTTTGTCTAATGATGAAAAAAGCATTGTAAATGACATTTTTAATAATTGAAATGGATTGGACAAGAACAATTAAAACTCTCCAGAACTGTGCATGAAACGCTTTTTTGAGGTTGTCTGATTCTGAAAATGCATGTTGTAATGTTTCAGTGAACAAAGTAATAAAAATACACAAAAACACTAAACGACGTCAGAACTGTGCATTAAACGCTATTTAAAGCTTGTCTGATGCTTTTCTAAGTTTGTCTAATGATGAAAAAACCATTGTAAATGACATTTTTAATAATTGAAATGGATTGGACAAAAACAATTAAAACGCTCCAGAACTGTGCATGAAACGCTTTTTTGAGGTGGTATGATTCTGAAAATGAACGTTGTAATGTTACAATGAACAAAGTAAAAAAAGGTTGTCTGATTCTTAAAATGCATGTTGTAATGTTTCAATGAACAAAGTAATAAAAATATACAAATACACAAAACCTGGACAGAACTGTGTATTAAACGTTTAACAGAGCTTAACTGCAGCTTTTCTGAGTTTGACTGATGATGACAAAAGCATTGTAAATTTCATCATCATTAAAGTCATTGGAAAGTACAAAAACTATTAACCTGTCCAGAACTGTGCATAAATCGCTTTTTTGAGGTTGTCTGATTCTGAAAATGCATGTTGTAATGTTTTATTGAACAAAGTAATAAAATTAAACAAAGACACTAAAACCACTCAGGAACTGTGCTAAACACACTTTTTTGGGCTTGGCTGACGCTATTCAATGTCACTATCAACAAATTATAAGAAATGTTCATAAACACTGAAGCATTCCAGCACTGTGCCAATCGGTTTGTCTGACGCTGAAACTGCTCTTTTTAATGTCACTATCATCAAAGTAAAAGGAATAATTAAGGAAACAGTGAAATACCACAGAACTAAATTTTATAAACTTGTGTGATACTGAAACGCATTCAGTTACAATATCATCAACGTAATAGGAATAGATTCTGAAACACTACAGAACTGGGCTAAACGAGATTCGTTGAGCTTTTTGTGAAGTCACTTTTAACAAAGTATTAGACATGTAGAACAACCACTAACTCCAAAACTTTGTTTTCAAGCACTTCTTTGAGCTTGTCTGATACTGAAATGAATTTTGATATGTCCCAATGAACGACAAACTCAGAATGTTCAAAAACAGTAAAACACACCAGAACCATGCTAAACGGCCTTTCTGAGCTTGTCTGATGATGGTAAAAAGCATTGTAATAGTCATCATATCAGTAAAGTCATTGGAAAGTACATAAACTATTAACCTGTCCAGAACTGTGCATGAAACGCTTTTTTGAGGTTGTCTGATTCTGAAAATGCATGTTGTAATGTTTCATTGAACAAAGTAATAAAAATATACAAAAACACTAAACCACAACAGAACTGTGCAATAAACGGTATTTAAAGCTTGTTTCATGCTTTTCTGAATTTGTCTTATGATGAAAAAAGCATTGTAAATGACATTTTTAATAATTGTACAAAAGCAATTAAAACTCTCCAGAACTGTGCTTGAAACGCTTTTTTGAGGTGGTATGATTTTGAAAATGAACGTTGTAATGTTACAATGAACAAAGTAATAAAATTAAACAAAAACACTTAAACCACTCAGGAACTGTGTATTAAACGTTTTAAAGAGCTTGTTTGATGCTATTCTGAGTTTGTCTAATAATGAAAAAAGCATTGTAAATGACATTTTTATTAATTGAAATGGATTGTACATAAACAATTAAAACTCTCCAGAACTGTGCATGAAACGCTTTTTTGAGGTTGTATGCTTCTGAAAATGAACGTTGTAATGTTTCAGTGAACAAAGTAATACAATTATACAAAAACACTTATACCACTCAGGAATTGTGTATTAAACGTTTTAAAGAACTTGTCCACTGCTTTTCTGAGTTTGACTGATGAAAAAAGCATTGTAAATGACATTTTTAATAATTGTACAAAAGCAATTAAAACTCTCCAGAACTGTGCTTGAAACGCTTTTTTGAGGTGGTATGATTTTGAAAATGAACGTTGTAATGTTACAATGAACAAAGTAATAAAATTAAACAAAAACACTTAAACCACTCAGGAACTGTGTATTAAACGTTTTAAAGAGCTTGTTTGATGCTATTCTGAGTTTGTCTAATAATGAAAAAAGCATTGTAAATGACATTTTTATTAATTGAAATGGATTGGACAAGAACAATTAAAACTCTCCAGAACTGTGCATGAAACGCTTTTTTGAGGTTGTCTGATTCTGAAAATGAACGTTGTAATGTTACAATGAACAAAGTAAAAAAAGGTTGTCTGATTCTTAAAATGCATGTTGTAATGTTTCAATGAACAAAGTAATAAAAATTTACAAATACACAAAACCTGGACAGAACTGTGTATTAAACGTTTAACAGAGCTTAACTGCTGCTTTTCTGAGTTTGACTGATGATGACAAAAGCATTGTAAATTTCATCATCATTAAAGTCATTGGAAAGTACAAAAACTATTAACCTGTCCAGAACTGTGCATGAATCGCTTTTTTGAGGTTGTCTGATTCTGAAAATGCATGTTGTAATGTTTTATTGAACAAAGTAATAAAATTAAACAAAGACACTAAAACCACTCAGGAACTGTGCTAAACACACTTTTTTGGGCTTGGCTGACGCTATTCAATGTCACTATCAACAAATTATAAGAAATGTTCATAAACACTGAAACATTCCAGCACTGTGCCAATCGGTTTGTCTGACGCTGAAACTGCTCTTTTTAATGTCACTATCATCAATGTAAAAGAAATAATTAAGGAAACAGTGAAAAACTACAGAACTAAATTTTATAAGCTTGTGCCATACTGAAATGCATTTAATTACAACATCATCAACGTAATAGGAAGGGGAACAGATTCTGAAACACTACAGAACTGGGCAAATCGAAATTTGTTGAGCTTTTTGTGAAGTCACTTTTAACAAAGTATTAGACATGTAGAACAACCACTAACTCCGAAACGTTGTTTTCAAGCACTTGTTTGAGCTTGTCTGATACTGAAATGCATTTTGATATATCCCAATGAACGACAAACTCAAAATGTTCAAAAACAGTAAAACACACCAGAACCATGCTAAACGGCTTTTCTGAGCTTGTCTGATGATGGTAAAAAGCATTGTAATAGTCATCATATCAGTAAAGTCATTGGAAAGTACAAAAACTATTAACCTGTCCAGAACTGTGCATGAAACGCTTTTTTGAGGTTGTCTGATTCTGAAAATGCATGTTGTAATGTTTCATTGAACAAAGTAATAAAAATATACAAAAACACTAAACCACAACAGAACTGTGCAATAAACGGTATTTAAAGCTTGTTTCATGCTTTTCTGAATTTGTCTGATGATGAAAAAAGCATTGTAAATGACATTTTTAATAATTGTACAAAAGCAATTAAAACTCTCCAGAACTGTGCTTGAAACGCTTTTTTGAGGTGGTATGATTTTGAAAATGAACGTTGTAATGTTACAATGAACAAAGTAATAAAATTAAACAAAAACACTGAAACCACTCAGGAACTGTGTATTAAACTTTTAAAGAGCTTGTTTGATGATATTCTGAGTTTGTCTAATAATGAAAAAAGCATTGTAAATGACATTTTTATTAATTGAAATGGATTGTACATAAACAATTAAAACTCTCCAGAACTGTGCATGAAACGCTTTTTTGAGGTTGTATGCTTCTGAAAATGAACGTTGTAATGTTTCAGTGAACAAAGTAATACAATTATACAAAAACACTTATACCACTCAGGAATTGTGTATTAAACGTTTTAAAGAACTTGTCTACTGCTTTTCTGAGTTTGACTGATGATGAAAAAAGCCATGGTAATTTCATCATCAGTAAAGTTATTGGAATGTACTTTTTGTATTAACCTCTCCAGAAACGTGCTTGAATCGCGATTTTGAGGATGTCTGACTCTTAAAATGCATGTTGTAATGTTTCAATGGACAAAGTAATAAAAATATACAAATACACTAAACCACGACAGAACTGTGCAATAAACAGTATTTAAAGCTTGTTTCATGCTTTTCTGAATTTGTCTGATGATGAAAAAAGCATTGTAAATGACATTTTTAATAATTGAAATGGATTGTACAAAAACAATTAAAACTCTCCAGAACTGTGCATGAAACGCTTTATTCAGGTGGTATGATTCTAAAAAAAGAACGTTGTAATGTTACAATGAACAAAGTAATAAAAACATACAAATACACTAAACCTAGACAGAACTGTGTATTAAACGTTTAAAAGCGCTTAACTGCTTCTTTTCTAAATTTGACTGATGCTGACAAAAGCATTGTAGATTTCATCATATCAGTAAAGTCATTGGAAAGTACAAAAACTATTAACCTGTCCAAAACTGTGCATGAAACGCTTTTTTGAGGTTGTCTGATTCTGAAAATGCATGTTGTAATGTTTCATTGAACAAAGTAATAAAAATATACAAAAACACTAAACCACGTCAGAACTGTGCATTAAACGCTATTTAAAGCTTGTCTGATGCTTTTCTGAGTTTGTCTAATGATGAAAAAAGCATTGTAAATGACATTTTTAATAATTGAAATGGATTGGACAAGAACAATTAAAACTCTCCAGAACTGTGCATGAAACGCTTTTTTGAGGTTGTCTGATTCTGAAAATGAACGTTGTAATGTTACAATGAACAAAGTAAAAAAAGGTTGTCTGATTCTTAAAATGCATGTTGTAATTTTTCAATGAACAAAGTAATAAAAATATACAAATACACAAAACCTGGACAGAACTGTGTATTAAACGTTTAACAGAGCTTAACTGCTGCTTTTCTGAGTTTGACTGATGATGACAAAAGCATTGTAAATTTCATCACCATTAAAGTCATTGGAAAGTACAAAAACTATTAACATGTCCAGAACTGTGCATGAATCGATTTTTTGAGGTTGTCTGATTCTGAAAATGCATGTTGTAATGTTTTATTGAACAAAGTAATAAAATTAAACAAAGACACTAAAACCACTCAGGAACTGTGCTAAACACACTTTTTTGGGCTTGGCTGACGCTATTCAATGTCACTATCAACAAATTATAAGAAATGTTCATAAACACTGAAGCATTCCAGCACTGTGCCAATCGGTTTGTCTGACGCTGAAACTGCTCTTTTTAATGTCACTATCATCAAAGTAAAAGGAATAATTAAGGAAACAGTGAAATACCACAGAACTAAATTTTATAAACTTGTGTGATACTGAAACGCATTCAGTTACAATATCATCAACGTAATAGGAATAGATTCTGAAACACTACAGAACTGGGCTAAACGAGATTCGTTGAGCTTTTTGTGAAGTCACTTTTAACAAAGTATTAGACATGTAGAACAACCACTAACTCCAAAACTTTGTTTTCAAGCACTTCTTTGAGCTTGTCTGATACTGAAATGAATTTTGATATGTCCCAATGAACGACAAACTCAGAATGTTCAAAAACAGTAAAACACACCAGAACCATGCTGAAACGGCTTTTCTGAGCTTGTCTGATGATGAAAAAAGCATTGTAATAGTCATCATCAGTAAAGTCATTGGAAAGTACATAAACTATTAACCTGTCCAGAACTGTGCATGAAACGCTTTTTTGAGGTTGTCTGATTCTGAAAATGCATGTTGTAATGTTTCATTGAACAAAGTAATAAAAATATACAAAAACACTAAACCACAACAGTGCAATAAACGGTATTTAAAGCTTGTTTCATGCTTTTCTGAATTTGTCTGATGATGAAAAAAGCATTGTAAATGACATTTTTAATAATTGAAATGGATTGTACAAAAACAATTAAAACTCTCCAGAACTGTGCATGAAACGCTTTATTTAGGTGGTATGATTCTAAAAAAAGAACGTTGTAATGTTACAATGAACAAAGTAATAAAAACATACAAATACACTAAACCACGACAGAACTTTTAAACGTTTAAAAGAGCTTAACTGCTGCTTTTCTGAGTTTGACTGATGATGACAAAAGCATTGTAGATTTCATCAACAGTAAAGTCATTGGAAAGTACAAAAACAATTAACCTCTCCAGAACTGTGCGTAAAACGCATTTTTGAGGTTGTCTGATTCTGAAAATGCACGTTGTAATGTTTCAATGAACAAAGTGATAAAATTAAACCAAGACACTAAAACCACTCAGGAACTGTGCTAAACACACTGATTTGGGCTTGGCTTACGCTATTCAATGTCACTATCAACAAATTATAAGAAATGTTCATAAACACTGAAACATTCCAGCACTGTGCCAATCGGTTTGTCTGACGCTGAAACTGCTCTTTTTAATGTCACTATCATCAATGTAAAAGAAATATTTAAGGAAACAGTGAAAAACTACAGAACTAAATTTTATAAGCTTGTGCCATACTGAAATGCATTTAATTACAACATCATCAACGTAATAGGAAGGGGAACAGATTCTGAAACACTACAGAACTGGGCAAATCGAAATTTGTTGAGCTTTTTGTGAAGTCACTTTTAACAAAGTATTAGACATGTAGAACAACCACTAACTCCGAAACGTTGTTTTCAAGCACTTGTTTGAGCTTGTCTGATACTGAAATGCATTTTGATATATCCCAATGAACGACAAACTCAAAATTTTCAAAAACAGTAAAACACACCAGAACCATGCTAAACGGCTTTTCTGAGCTTGTCTGATGATGGTAAAAAGCATTGTAATAGTCATCATATCAGTAAAGTCATTGGAAAGTACAAAAACTATTAACCTGTCCAGAACTGTGCATGAAACGCTTTTTTGAGGTTGTCTGATTCTGAAAATGCATGTTGTAATGTTTCATTGAACAAAGTAATAAAAATATACAAAAACACTAAACCACAATAGAACTGTGCAATAAACGGTATTTAAAGCTTGTTTCATGCTTTTCTGAATTTGTCTTATGATGAAAAAAGCATTGTAAATGACATTTTTAATAATTGTACAAAAGCAATTAAAACTCTCCAGAACTGTGCTTGAAACGCTTTTTTGAGGTGGTATGATTTTGAAAATGAACGTTGTAATGTTACAATGAACAAAGTAATAAAATTAAACAAAAACACTGAAACCACTCAGGAACTGTGTATTAAACGTTTTAAAGAGCTTGTTTGATGATATTCTGAGTTTGTCTAATAATGAAAAAAGCATTGTAAATGACATTTTTATTAATTGAAATGGATTGTACATAAACAATTAAAACTCTCCAGAAATGTGCATGAAACGCTTTTTTGAGGTTGTATGCTTCTGAAAATGAACGTTGTAATGTTTCAGTGAACAAAGTAATACAATTATACAAAAACACTTATACCACTCAGGAATTGTGTATTAAACGTTTTAAAGAACTTGTCTACTGCTTTTCTGAGTTTGACTGATGATGAAAAAAGCCATGGTAATTTCATCATCAGTAAAGTTATTGGAATGTACTTTTTGTATTAACCTCTCCAGAAACGTGCTTGAATCGCGATTTTGAGGATGTCTGACTCTTAAAATGCATGTTGTAATGTTTCAATGGACAAAGTAATAAAAATATACAAATACACTAAACCACGACAGAACTGTGCATTAAACAGTATTTAAAGCTTGTTTCATGCTTTTCTGAATTTGTCTGATGATGAAAAAAGCATTGTAAATGACATTTTTAATAATTGAAATGGATTGTACAAAAACAATTAAAACTCTCCAGAACTGTGTATGAAACGCTTTATTCAGGTGGTATGATTCTAAAAAAAGAACGTTGTAATGTTACAATGAACAAAGTAATAAAAACATACAAATACACTAAACCTAGACAGAACTGTGTATTAAACGTTTAAAAGCGCTTAACTGCTTCTGTTCTAAATTTGACTGATGATGACAAAAGCATTGTAGATTTCATCATCAGTAAAGTCCTTGGAAAGTACAAAAACTATTAACCTGTCCAGAACTGTGCATGAAACGCTTTTTTGAGGTTGTCTGATTCTGAAAATGCATGTTGTAATGTTTCATTGAACAAAGTAATAAAAATATACAAAAACACTAAACCACGTCAGAACTGTGCATTAAACGCTATTTAAAGCTTGTCTGATGCTTTTCTGAGTTTGTCTAATGATGAAAAAAGCATTGTAAATGACATTTTTAATAATTGAAATGGATTGGACAAGAACAATTAAAACTCTCCAGAACTGTGCATGAAACGCTTTTTTGAGGTGGTAAGATTCTAAAAAAATGAACGTTGTAATGTTACAATGAACAATGTAAAAAAAGGTTGTCTGATTCTTAAAATGCATGTTGTAATGTTTCAATGAACAAAGTAATACAAATAAACAAATACACTAAACCACGACAGAACTGTGAATTAAACGTTTAAAAGAACTTAACTGCTCCTTTTCTGAGTTTGACTAATGATGACAAAAGCATTGTAGATTTCATCATCGGTAAAGTCATTGGAAAGTACAAAAACAATTACCCTCTCCAGAAACTGTGCGTAAAACGCATTTTTGAGGTTGTCTGATTCTGAAAATGCACGTTGTAATGTTTCAATGAACAAAGTAATAAAATTAAACCAAGACACTAAAACCACTCAGGAACTGTGCTAAACACACTGATTTGGGCTTGGCTTACGCTATTCAATGTCACTATCAACAAATTATAAGAAATGTTCATAAACACTGAAAGATTCCAGCACTGTGCCAATCGGTTTGTCTGACGCTGAAACTGCTCTTTTTAATGTCACTATCATCAATGTAAAAGGAATAATTAAGGAAACAGTGAAAAACTACAGAACTAATTTTTATAAGCTTGTGCCATACTGAAATGCATTCAATTACAATATCATCAACGTAATAGGAAGGGGAACAGATTCTGAAACACTACAGAACTGGGCAAATCGAAATTTGTTGAGCTTTTTGTGAAGTCACTTTTAACAAAGTATTAGACATGTAGAACAACCACTAACTCCGAAACGTTGTTTTCAAGCACTTGTTTGAGCTTGTCTGATACTGAAATGCATTTTGATATATCCCAATGAACGACAAACTCAAAATTTTCAAAAACAGTAAAACACACCAGAACCATGCTAAACGGCTTTTCTGAGCTTGTCTGATGATGGTAAAAAGCATTGTAATAGTCATCATATCAGTAAAGTCATTGGAAAGTACAAAAACTATTAATCTGTCCAGAACTGTGCATGAAACGCTTTTTTGAGGTTGTCTGATTCTGAAAATGCATGTTGTAATGTTTCATTGAACAAAGTAATAAAAATATACAAAAACACTAAACCACAACAGAACTGTGCAATAAACGGTATTTAAAGCTTGTTTCATGCTTTTCTGAATTTGTCTGATGATGAAAAAAGCATTGTAAATGACATTTTTAATAATTGAAATGGATTGTACAAAAAGAATTAAAACTCTCCAAAACTGTGCATGAAACGCTTTATTCAGGTGGTATGATTCTAAAAAAAGAACGTTGTAATGTTACAATGAACAAAGTAATAAAATTAAACAAAAACACTTAAATCACTCCGGAACTGTTTATTAAACGTTTTAAAAAGCTTGTCTACTGCTTTTCTGAGTCTGACTGATGGTGAATAAAGCATTGTTAATTTCATCATCAGTAAAGTCATTGGAAAGTACAAAAACTATTAATCTCTCCAGAACTGTGCATGAAACGCTTTTTTGAGGTTGTCTGATTCTGAAAATGCATGTTGTAATGTTTCATTGAACAAAGTAATAAAAATATACAATAACACTAAACCACGTCAGAACTGTGCATTAAACGGTATTTAAAGCTTGTTTCATGCTTTTCTGAATTTGTCTGATGATGAAAAAAGCATTGTAAATGACATTTTTAATAATTGTACAAAAGCAATTAAAACTCTCCAGAACTGTGCTTGAAACGCTTTTTTGAGGTGGTATGATTTTGAAAATGAACGTTGTAATGTTACAATGAACAAAGTAATAAAATTAAACAAAAACACTTAAACCACTCAGGAACTGTGTATTAAACGTTTTAAAGAGCTTGTTTGATGCTATTCTGAGTTTGTCTAATAATGAAAAAAGCATTGTAAATGACATTTTTATTAATTGAAATGGATTGTACATAAACAATTAAAACTCTCCAGAACTGTGCATGAAACGCTTTTTTGAGGTTGTATGCTTCTGAAAATGAACGTTGTAATGTTTCAGTGAACAAAGTAATACAATTATACAAAAACACTTATACCACTCAGGAATTGTGTATTAAACGTTTTAAAGAACTTGTCTACTGCTTTTCTGAGTTTGACTGATGATGAAAAAAGCCATGGTAATTTCATCATCAGTAAAGTTATTGGAATGTACTTTTTGTATTAACCTCTCCAGAAACGTGCATGAATCGCGTTTTTGAGGATGTCTGACTCTTAAAATGCATGTTGTAATGTTCCAATGGACAAAGTAATAAAAATATACAAATACACTAAACCACGACAGAACTGTGCATTAAACGGTATTTAAAGCTTGTTTCATGCTTTTCTGAATTTGATGATGAAAAAAGCATTGTAAATGTCATCATCAGTAAAATCATTGGAAAGTACAAAAACTATTAACCTGTCCAGAACTGTGCATGAAACGCTTTTTTGAGGTTGTCTGATTCTGAAAATGCATGTTGTAATGTTTCAGTGAACAAAGTAATAAAAATACACAAAAACACTAAACGACGTCAGAACTGTGCATTAAACGCTATTTAAAGCTTGTCTGATGCTTTTCTAAGTTTGTCTAATGATGAAAAAACCATTGTAAATGACATTTTTAATAATTGAAATGGATTGGACAAAAACAATTAAAACGCTCCAGAACTGTGCATGAAACGCTTTTTTGAGGTGGTATGATTCTGAAAATGAACGTTGTAATGTTACAATAAACAAAGTAATAAAATTAAACAAAGACACTAAAACCACTCAGGAACTGTGCTAAACACTTGGCTGGCTAACTTATTTGGGCTTGGCTGACGCTATTCAATGTCACTATCAACAAATTATAAGAAATGTTCATAAACACTGAAACATTCCAGCACTGTGCCAATCGGTTTGTCTGACGCTTAAACTGCTCTTTTTAATGTCACTATCATCAAAGTAAAAGGAATAACTAAGGAAACAGTGAAATACCACAGATTTAAATTGTATAAACTTGTGTGATACTGAAACGCATTCAATTACAATATCATCAACGTAATAGGACGGGGAATAGATTCTGAAACACTACAGAACTGAGCTAAAGGAGATTCGTTAAGCTTTTTGTGAAGTCACTTTTAACAAAGTATTAGACATGTAGAACAAACACTAACTCCAAAACTTTGTTTTCAAGCACTTCTTTGAGCTTGTCTGATACTGAAATGCATTTTGATATGTCCCAATGAACGACAAACTCAGAATGTTCAAAAACAGTAAAACACACCAGAACCATGCTGAAACGGCTTTTCTAAGACAACTATTATATGTTGTCTGATGATGAAAAAAGCATTGTAATAGTCATCATCAGTAAAGTCATTGGAAAGTACAAAAACTATTAACCTGTCCAGAACTGTGCCTGAAACGCTTTTTTGAGGTTGTCTGATTCTGAAAATGCATGTTGTAATGTTTCATTGAACAAAGTAATAAAAATATACAAAAACACTAAACCACAACAGAACTGTGCAATAAACGGTATTTAAAGCTTGTTTCATGCTTTTCTGAATTTGTCTGATGATGAAAAAAGCATTGTAAATGACATTTTTAATAATTGAAATGGATTGTACAAAAACAATTAAAACTCTCCAAAACTGTGCATGAAACGCTTTATTCAGGTGGTATGATTCTAAAAAAAGAACGTTGTAATGTTACAATGAACAAAGTAATAAAATTAAACAAAAACACTTAAATCACTCCGGAACTGTTTATTAAACGTTTTAAAAAGCTTGTCTACTGCTTTTCTGAGTTTGACTGATGGTGAAAAAAGCATTGTTAATTTCATCATCAGTAAAGTCATTGGAATGTACAAAAAGTATTAACCTCTCCAGAACCGTGCATAAAGCGCTTTAATTGAGGATGTCTGATTCTTAAAAAGCATGTTGTAATGTTTCAATGAACAAAGTAATAAAAATATACAATAACACTAAACCACGTCAGAACTGTGCATTAAACGGTATTTAAAGCTTGTTTCATGCTTTTCTGAATTTGTCTGATGATGAAAAAAGCATTGTAAATGACATTTTTAATAATTGTACAAAAGCAATTAAAACTCTCCAGAACTGTGCTTGAAACGCTTTTTTGAGGTGGTATGATTTTGAAAATGAACGATGTAATGTTACAATGAACAAAGTAATAAAATTAAACAAAAACACTTAAACCACTCAGGAACTGTGTATTAAACGTTTTAAAGAGCTTGTTTGATGCTATTCTGAGTTTGTCTAATAATGAAAAAAGCATTGTAAATGACATTTTTATTAATTGAAATGGATTGTACATAAACAATTAAAACTCTCCAGAACTGTGCATGAAACGCTTTTTTGAGGTTGTATGCTTCTGAAAATGAACGTTGTAATGTTTCAGTGAACAAAGTAATACAATTATACAAAAACACTAAACCACAACAGAACTGTGCAATAAACGGTATTTAAAGCTTGTTTCATGCTTTTCTGAGTTTGACTAATGATGAAAAAAGCCATGGTAATTTCATCATCAGTAAGGTTATTGGAATGTACTTTTTGTATTAACCTCTCCAGAAACGTGCATGAATCGCGTTTTTGAGGATGTCTGACTCTT
This sequence comes from Trichomycterus rosablanca, assembly GCF_030014385.1. Taxonomy (NCBI): domain Eukaryota; kingdom Metazoa; phylum Chordata; class Actinopteri; order Siluriformes; family Trichomycteridae; genus Trichomycterus; species Trichomycterus rosablanca. The sequence continues at coordinate 17,570,309 of NC_086007.1, forward strand.
AAAATGCATGTTGTAATGTTCCAATGGACCAAGTAATAAAAATATACAAATACACTAAACCACGACAGAACTGTGCATTAAACGGTATTTAAAGCTTGTTTCATGCTTTTCTGAATTTGATGATGAAAAAAGCATTGTAAATGTCATCATCAGTAAAATCATTGGAAAGTACAAAAACTATTAACCTGTCCAGAACTGTGCATGAAACGCTTTTTTGAGGTTGTCTGATTCTGAAAATGCATGTTGTAATGTTTCAGTGAACAAAGTAATAAAAATACACAAAAACACTAAACGACGTCAGAACTGTGCATTAAACGCTATTTAAAGCTTGTCTGATGCTTTTCTAAGTTTGTCTAATGATGAAAAAACCATTGTAAATGACATTTTTAATAATTGAAATGGATTGGACAAAAACAATTAAAACGCTCCAGAACTGTGCATGAAACGCTTTTTTGAGGTGGTATGATTCTGAAAATGAACGTTGTAATGTTACAATAAACAAAGTAATAAAATTAAACAAAGACACTAAAACCACTCAGGAACTGTGCTAAACACTTGGCTGGCTAACTTATTTGGGCTTGGCTGACGCTATTCAATGTCACTATCAACAAATTATAAGAAATGTTCATAAACACTGAAACATTCCAGCACTGTGCCAATCGGTTTGTCTGACGCTTAAACTGCTCTTTTTAATGTCACTATCATCAAAGTAAAAGGAATAACTAAGGAAACAGTGAAATACCACAGATTTAAATTGTATAAACTTGTGTGATACTGAAACGCATTCAATTACAATATCATCAACGTAATAGGACGGGGAATAGATTCTGAAACACTACAGAACTGAGCTAAAGGAGATTCGTTAAGCTTTTTGTGAAGTCACTTTTAAAAAAGTATTAGACATGTAGAACAAACACTAACTCCAAAACTTTGTTTTCAAGCACTTCTTTGAGCTTGTCTGATACTGAAATGCATTTTGATATGTCCCAATGAACGACAAACTCAGAATGTTCAAAAACAGTAAAACACACCAGAACCATGCTGAAACGGCTTTTCTAAGCTTGTCTGATGATGAAAAAAGCATTGTAATAGTCATCATCAGTAAAGTCATTGGAAAGTACATAAACTATTAACCTGTCCAGAACTGTGCATGAAACGCTTTTTTGAGGTTGTCTGATTCTGAAAATGCATGTTGTAATGTTTCATTGAACAAAGTAATAAAAATATACAAAAACACTAAACCACAACAGAACTGTGCAATAAACGGTATTTAAAGCTTGTTTCATGCTTTTCTGAATTTGTCTGATGATGGAAAAAAGCATTGTAAATGACATTTTTAATAATTTAAATGGATTGTACAAAAACAATTAAAACTCTCCAGAACTGTGCATGAAACGCTTTATTCAGGTGGTATGATTCTAAAAAAAGAACGTTGTAATGTTACAATGAACAAAGTAATAAAAACATACAAATACACTAAACCTAGACAGAACTGTGTATTAAACGTTTAAAAGCGCTTAACTGCTTCTTTTCTAAATTTGACTGATGCTGGCAAAAGCATTGTAGATTTCATCATCAGTAAAGTCCTTGGAAAGTACAAAAACTATTAACCTGTCCAGAACTGTGCATGAAACGCTTTTTTGAGGTTGTCTGATTCTGAAAATGCATGTTGTAATGTTTCATTGAACAAAGTAATAAAAATATACAAAAACACTAAACCACGTCAGAACTGTGCATTAAACGGTATTTAAAGCTTGTCTGATGCTTTTCTGAGTTTGTCTAATGATGAAAAAAGCATTGTAAATGACATTTTTAATAATTGAAATGGATTGGACAAGAACAATTAAAACTCTCCAGAACTGTGCATGAAACGCTTTTTTGAGGTTGTCTGATTCTGAAAATGCATGTTGTAATGTTTCAGTGAACAAAGTAATAAAAATACACAAAAACACTAAACGACGTCAGAACTGTGCATTAAACGCTATTTAAAGCTTGTCTGATGCTTTTCTAAGTTTGTCTAATGATGAAAAAACCATTGTAAATGACATTTTTAATAATTGAAATGGATTGGACAAAAACAATTAAAACGCTCCAGAACTGTGCATGAAACGCTTTTTTGAGGTGGTATGATTCTGAAAATGAACGTTGTAATGTTACAATAAACAAAGTAATAAAATTAAACAAAGACACTAAAACCACTCAGGAACTGTGCTAAACACTTGGCTGGCTAACTTATTTGGGCTTGGCTGACGCTATTCAATGTCACTATCAACAAATTATAAGAAATGTTCATAAACACTGAAACATTCCAGCACTGTGCCAATCGGTTTGTCTGACGCTTAAACTGCTCTTTTTAATGTCACTATCATCAAAGTAAAAGGAATAACTAAGGAAACAGTGAAATACCACAGATTTAAATTGTATAAACTTGTGTGATACTGAAACGCATTCAATTACAATATCATCAACGTAATAGGACGGGGAATAGATTCTGAAACACTACAGAACTGAGCTAAAGGAGATTCGTTAAGCTTTTTGTGAAGTCACTTTTAACAAAGTATTAGACATGTAGAACAAACACTAACTCCAAAACTTTGTTTTCAAGCACTTCTTTGAGCTTGTCTGATACTGAAATGCATTTTGATATGTCCCAATGAACGACAAACTCAGAATGTTCAAAAACAGTAAAACACACCAGAACCATGCTGAAACGGCTTTTCTAAGACAACTATTATATGTTGTCTGATGATGAAAAAAGCATTGTAATAGTCATCATCAGTAAAGTCATTGGAAAGTACAAAAACTATTAACCTGTCCAGAACTGTGCCTGAAACGCTTTTTTGAGGTTGTCTGATTCTGAAAATGCATGTTGTAATGTTTCATTGAACAAAGTAATAAAAATATACAAAAACACTAAACCACAACAGAACTGTGCAATAAACGGTATTTAAAGCTTGTTTCATGCTTTTCTGAATTTGTCTGATGATGAAAAAAGCATTGTAAATGACATTTTTAATAATTGAAATGGATTGTACAAAAACAATTAAAACTCTCCAAAGCTGTGCATGAAACGCTTTATTCAGGTGGTATGATTCTAAAAAAAGAACGTTGTAATGTTACAATGAACAAAGTAATAAAATTAAACAAAAACACTTAAATCACTCCGGAACTGTTTATTAAACGTTTTAAAAAGCTTGTCTACTGCTTTTCTGAGTTTGACTGATGGTGAAAAAAGCATTGTTAATTTCATCATCAGTAAAGTCATTGGAATGTACAAAAAGTATTAACCTCTCCAGAACCGTGCATAAAGCGCTTTAATTGAGGATGTCTGATTCTTAAAAAGCATGTTGTAATGTTTCAATGAACAAAGTAATAAAAATATACAATAACACTAAACCACGTCAGAACTGTGCATTAAACGGTATTTAAAGCTTGTTTCATGCTTTTCTGAATTTGTCTGATGATGAAAAAAGCATTGTAAATGACATTTTTAATAATTGTACAAAAGCAATTAAAACTCTCCAGAACTGTGCTTGAAACGCTTTTTTGAGGTGGTATGATTTTGAAAATGAACGATGTAATGTTACAATGAACAAAGTAATAAAATTAAACAAAAACACTTAAACCACTCAGGAACTGTGTATTAAACGTTTTAAAGAGCTTGTTTGATGCTATTCTGAGTTTGTCTAATAATGAAAAAAGCATTGTAAATGACATTTTTATTAATTGAAATGGATTGTACATAAACAATTAAAACTCTCCAGAACTGTGCATGAAACGCTTTTTTGAGGTTGTATGCTTCTGAAAATGAACGTTGTAATGTTTCAGTGAACAAAGTAATACAATTATACAAAAACACTAAACCACAACAGAACTGTGCAATAAACGGTATTTAAAGCTTGTTTCATGCTTTTCTGAGTTTGACTAATGATGAAAAAAGCCATGGTAATTTCATCATCAGTAAGGTTATTGGAATGTACTTTTTGTATTAACCTCTCCAGAAACGTGCATGAATCGCGTTTTTGAGGATGTCTGACTCTTAAAATGCATGTTGTAATGTTCCAATGGACCAAGTAATAAAAATATACAAATACACTAAACCACGACAGAACTGTGCATTAAACGGTATTTAAAGCTTGTTTCATGCTTTTCTGAATTTGATGATGAAAAAAGCATTGTAAATGTCATCATCAGTAAAATCATTGGAAAGTACAAAAACTATTAACCTGTCCAGAACTGTGCATGAAACGCTTTTTTGAGGTTGTCTGATTCTGAAAATGCATGTTGTAATGTTTCAGTGAACAAAGTAATAAAAATACACAAAAACACTAAACGACGTCAGAACTGTGCATTAAACGCTATTTAAAGCTTGTCTGATGCTTTTCTAAGTTTGTCTAATGATGAAAAAACCATTGTAAATGACATTTTTAATAATTGAAATGGATTGGACAAAAACAATTAAAACGCTCCAGAACTGTGCATGAAACGCTTTTTTGAGGTGGTATGATTCTGAAAATGAACGTTGTAATGTTACAATAAACAAAGTAATAAAATTAAACAAAGACACTAAAACCACTCAGGAACTGTGCTAAACACTTGGCTGGCTAACTTATTTGGGCTTGGCTGACGCTATTCAATGTCACTATCAACAAATTATAAGAAATGTTCATAAACACTGAAACATTCCAGCACTGTGCCAATCGGTTTGTCTGACGCTTAAACTGCTCTTTTTAATGTCACTATCATCAAAGTAAAAGGAATAACTAAGGAAACAGTGAAATACCACAGATTTAAATTGTATAAACTTGTGTGATACTGAAACGCATTCAATTACAATATCATCAACGTAATAGGACGGGGAATAGATTCTGAAACACTACAGAACTGAGCTAAAGGAGATTCGTTAAGCTTTTTGTGAAGTCACTTTTAAAAAAGTATTAGACATGTAGAACAAACACTAACTCCAAAACTTTGTTTTCAAGCACTTCTTTGAGCTTGTCTGATACTGAAATGCATTTTGATATGTCCCAATGAACGACAAACTCAGAATGTTCAAAAACAGTAAAACACACCAGAACCATGCTGAAACGGCTTTTCTAAGCTTGTCTGATGATGAAAAAAGCATTGTAATAGTCATCATCAGTAAAGTCATTGGAAAGTACATAAACTATTAACCTGTCCAGAACTGTGCATGAAACGCTTTTTTGAGGTTGTCTGATTCTGAAAATGCATGTTGTAATGTTTCATTGAACAAAGTAATAAAAATATACAAAAACACTAAACCACAACAGAACTGTGCAATAAACGGTATTTAAAGCTTGTTTCATGCTTTTCTGAATTTGTCTGATGATGGAAAAAAGCATTGTAAATGACATTTTTAATAATTTAAATGGATTGTACAAAAACAATTAAAACTCTCCAGAACTGTGCATGAAACGCTTTATTCAGGTGGTATGATTCTAAAAAAAGAACGTTGTAATGTTACAATGAACAAAGTAATAAAAACATACAAATACACTAAACCTAGACAGAACTGTGTATTAAACGTTTAAAAGCGCTTAACTGCTTCTTTTCTAAATTTGACTGATGCTGACAAAAGCATTGTAGATTTCATCATCAGTAAAGTCCTTGGAAAGTACAAAAACTATTAACCTGTCCAGAACTGTGCATGAAACGCTTTTTTGAGGTTGTCTGATTCTGAAAATGCATGTTGTAATGTTTCATTGAACAAAGTAATAAAAATATACAAAAACACTAAACCACGTCAGAACTGTGCATTAAACGGTATTTAAAGCTTGTCTGATGCTTTTCTGAGTTTGTCTAATGATGAAAAAAGCATTGTAAATGACATTTTTAATAATTGAAATGGATTGGACAAGAACAATTAAAACTCTCCAGAACTGTGCATGAAACGCTTTTTTGAGGTTGTCTGATTCTGAAAATGCATGTTGTAATGTTTCAGTGAACAAAGTAATAAAAATACACAAAAACACTAAACGACGTCAGAACTGTGCATTAAACGCTATTTAAAGCTTGTCTGATGCTTTTCTAAGTTTGTCTAATGATGAAAAAACCATTGTAAATGACATTTTTAATAATTGAAATGGATTGGACAAAAACAATTAAAACGCTCCAGAACTGTGCATGAAACGCTTTTTTGAGGTGGTATGATTCTGAAAATGAACGTTGTAATGTTACAATAAACAAAGTAATAAAATTAAACAAAGACACTAAAACCACTCAGGAACTGTGCTAAACACTTGGCTGGCTAACTTATTTGGGCTTGGCTGACGCTATTCAATGTCACTATCAACAAATTATAAGAAATGTTCATAAACACTGAAACATTCCAGCACTGTGCCAATCGGTTTGTCTGACGCTTAAACTGCTCTTTTTAATGTCACTATCATCAAAGTAAAAGGAATAACTAAGGAAACAGTGAAATACCACAGATTTAAATTGTATAAACTTGTGTGATACTGAAACGCATTCAATTACAATATCATCAACGTAATAGGACGGGGAATAGATTCTGAAACACTACAGAACTGAGCTAAAGGAGATTCGTTAAGCTTTTTGTGAAGTCACTTTTAACAAAGTATTAGACATGTAGAACAAACACTAACTCCAAAACTTTGTTTTCAAGCACTTCTTTGAGCTTGTCTGATACTGAAATGCATTTTGATATGTCCCAATGAACGACAAACTCAGAATGTTCAAAAACAGTAAAACACACCAGAACCATGCTGAAACGGCTTTTCTAAGCTTGTCTGATGATGAAAAAAGCATTGTAATAGTCATCATCAGTAAAGTCATTGGAAAGTACAAAAACTATTAACCTGTCCAGAACTGTGCATGAAACGCTTTTTTGAGGTTGTCTGATTCTGAAAATGCATGTTGTAATGTTTCATTGAACAAAGTAATAAAAATATACAAAAACACTAAACCACAACAGAACTGTGCAATAAACGGTATTTAAAGCTTGTTTCATGCTTTTCTGAATTTGTCTGATGATGAAAAAAGCATTGTAAATGACATTTTTAATAATTGAAATGGATTGTATAAAAAGAATTAAAACTCTCCAAAACTGTGCATGAAACGCTTTATTCAGGTGGTATGATTCTAAAAAAAGAACGTTGTAATGTTACAATGAACAAAGTAATAAAATTAAACAAAAACACTTAAATCACTCCGGAACTGTTTATTAAACGTTTTAAAAAGCTTGTCTACTGCTTTTCTGAGTTTGACTGATGGTGAAAAAAGCATTGTTAATTTCATCATCAGTAAAGTCATTGGAATGTACAAAAAGTATTAACCTCTCCAGAACCGTGCATAAAGCGCTTTAATTGAGGATGTCTGATTCTTAAAAAGCATGTTGTAATGTTTCAATGAACAAAGTAATAAAAATATACAATAACACTAAACCACGTCAGAACTGTGCATTAAACGGTATTTAAAGCTTGTTTCATGCTTTTCTGAATTTGTCTGATGATGAAAAAAGCATTGTAAATGACATTTTTAATAATTGTACAAAAGCAATTAAAACTCTCCAGAACTGTGCTTGAAACGCTTTTTTGAGGTGGTATGATTTTGAAAATGAACGTTGTAATGTTACAATGAACAAAGTAATAAAATTAAACAAAAACACTTAAACCACTCAGGAACTGTGTATTAAACGTTTTAAAGAGCTTGTTTGATGCTATTCTGAGTTTGTCTAATAATGAAAAAAGCATTGTAAATGACATTTTTATTAATTGAAATGGATTGGACAAGAACAATTAAAACTCTCCAGAACTGTGCATGAAACGCTTTTTTGAGGTTGTCTGATTCTGAAAATGAACGTTGTAATGTTTCAGTGAACAAAGTAATACAATTATACAAAAACACTTATACCACTCAGGAATTGTGTATTAAACGTTTTAAAGAACTTGTCTACTGCTTTTCTGAGTTTGACTAATGATGAAAAAAGCCATGGTAATTTCATCATCAGTAAAGTTATTGGAATGTACTTTTTGTATTAACCTCTCCAGAAACGTGCATGAATCGCGTTTTTGAGGATGTCTGACTCTTAAAATGCATGTTGTAATGTTCCAATGGACCAAGTAATAAAAATATACAAATACACTAAACCACGACAGAACTGTGCATTAAACGGTATTTAAAGCTTGTTTCATGCTTTTCTGAATTTGTCTGATGATGAAAAAAGCATTGTAAATGTCATCATCAGTAAAATCATTGGAAAGTACAAAAACTATTAACCTGTCCAGAACTGTGCATGAAACGCTTTTTTGAGGTTGTCTGATTCTGAAAATGCATGTTGTAATGTTTCATTAAACAAAGTAATAAAAATATACAAAAGCACTAAACCACAACAGAACTGTGCAATAAACGGTATTTAAAGCTTGTTTCATGCTTTTCTGAATTTGTCTGATGATGAAAAAAGCATTGTAAATGACATTTTTAATAATTGAAATGGATTGTACAAAAACAATTAAAACTCTCCAAAACTGTGCATGAAACGCTTTATTCAGGTGGTATGATTCTAAAAAAAGAACGTTGTAATGTTACAATGAACAAAGTAATAAAATTAAACAAAAACACTTAAATCACTCCGGAACTGTTTATTAAACGTTTTAAAAAGCTTGTCTACTGCTTTTCTGAGTCTGACTGATGGTGAATAAAGCATTGTTAATTTCATCATCAGTAAAGTCATTGAAATGTACAAAAAGTATTAACCTCTCCAGAACCGTGCATAAAGCGCTTTTTTGAGGATGTCTGATTCTTAAAAAGCATGTTGTAATGTTTCAATGAACAAAGTATTAAAAATATACAATAACACTAAACCACGTCAGAACTGTGCATTAAACGGTATTTAAAGCTTGTTTCATGCTTTTCTGAATTTGTCTGATGATGAAAAAAGCATTGTAAATGACATTTTTAATAATTGTACAAAAGCAATTAAAACTCTCCAGAACTGTGCTTGAAACGCTTTTTTGAGGTGGTATGATTTTGAAAATGAACGTTGTAATGTTACAATGAACAAAGTAATAAAATTAAACAAAAACACTTAAACCACTGTGTATTAAACGTTTTAAAGAGCTTGTTTGATGCTATTCTGAGTTTGTCTAATAATGAAAAAAGCATTGTAAATGACATTTTTATTAATTGAAATGGATTGTACATAAACAATTAAAACTCTCCAGAACTGTGCATGAAACGCTTTTTTGAGGTTGTATGCTTCTGAAAATGAACGTTGTAATGTTTCAGTGAACAAAGTAATACAATTATACAAAAACACTTATACCACTCAGGAATTGTGTATTAAACGTTTTAAAGAACTTGTCTACTGCTTTTCTGAGTTTGACTGATGATGAAAAAAGCCATGGTAATTTCATCATCAGTAAAGTTATTGGAATGTACTTTTTGTATTAACCTCTCCAGAAACGTGCATGAATCGCGTTTTTGAGGATGTCTGACTCTTAAAATGCATGTTGTAATGTTCCAATGGACCAAGTAATAAAAATATACAAATACACTAAACCACGACAGAACTGTGCATTAAACGGTATTTAAAGCTTGTTTCATGCTTTTCTGAATTTGATGATGAAAAAAGCATTGTAAATGTCATCATCAGTAAAATCATTGGAAAGTACAAAAACTATTAACCTGTCCAGAACTGTGCATGAAACGCTTTTTTGAGGTTGTCTGATTCTGAAAATGCATGTTGTAATGTTTCAGTGAACAAAGTAATAAAAATACACAAAAACACTAAACGACGTCAGAACTGTGCATTAAACGCTATTTAAAGCTTGTCTGATGCTTTTCTAAGTTTGTCTAATGATGAAAAAACCATTGTAAATGACATTTTTAATAATTGAAATGGATTGGACAAAAACAATTAAAACGCTCCAGAACTGTGCATGAAACGCTTTTTTGAGGTGGTATGATTCTGAAAATGAACGTTGTAATGTTACAATAAACAAAGTAATAAAATTAAACAAAGACACTAAAACCACTCAGGAACTGTGCTAAACACTTGGCTGGCTAACTTATTTGGGCTTGGCTGACGCTATTCAATGTCACTATCAACAAATTATAAGAAATGTTCATAAACACTGAAACATTCCAGCACTGTGCCAATCGGTTTGTCTGACGCTTAAACTGCTCTTTTTAATGTCACTATCATCAAAGTAAAAGGAATAACTAAGGAAACAGTGAAATACCACAGATTTAAATTGTATAAACTTGTGTGATACTGAAACGCATTCAATTACAATATCATCAACGTAATAGGACGGGGAATAGATTCTGAAACACTACAGAACTGAGCTAAAGGAGATTCGTTAAGCTTTTTGTGAAGTCACTTTTAACAAAGTATTAGACATGTAGAACAAACACTAACTCCAAAACTTTGTTTTCAAGCACTTCTTTGAGCTTGTCTGATACTGAAATGCATTTTGATATGTCCCAATGAACGACAAACTCAGAATGTTCAAAAACAGTAAAACACACCAGAACCATGCTGAAACGGCTTTTCTAAGACAACTATTATATGTTGTCTGATGATGAAAAAAGCATTGTAATAGTCATCATCAGTAAAGTCATTGGAAAGTACAAAAACTATTAACCTGTCCAGAACTGTGCCTGAAACGCTTTTTTGAGGTTGTCTGATTCTGAAAATGCATGTTGTAATGTTTCATTGAACAAAGTAATAAAAATATACAAAAACACTAAACCACAACAGAACTGTGCAATAAACGGTATTTAAAGCTTGTTTCATGCTTTTCTGAATTTGTCTGATGATGAAAAAAGCATTGTAAATGACATTTTTAATAATTGAAATGGATTGTACAAAAACAATTAAAACTCTCCAAAACTGTGCATGAAACGCTTTATTCAGGTGGTATGATTCTAAAAAAAGAACGTTGTAATGTTACAATGAACAAAGTAATAAAATTAAACAAAAACACTTAAATCACTCCGGAACTGTTTATTAAACGTTTTAAAAAGCTTGTCTACTGCTTTTCTGAGTTTGACTGATGGTGAAAAAAGCATTGTTAATTTCATCATCAGTAAAGTCATTGGAATGTACAAAAAGTATTAACCTCTCCAGAACCGTGCATAAAGCGCTTTAATTGAGGATGTCTGATTCTTAAAAAGCATGTTGTAATGTTTCAATGAACAAAGTAATAAAAATATACAATAACACTAAACCACGTCAGAACTGTGCATTAAACGGTATTTAAAGCTTGTTTCATGCTTTTCTGAATTTGTCTGATGATGAAAAAAGCATTGTAAATGACATTTTTAATAATTGTACAAAAGCAATTAAAACTCTCCAGAACTGTGCTTGAAACGCTTTTTTGAGGTGGTATGATTTTGAAAATGAACGATGTAATGTTACAATGAACAAAGTAATAAAATTAAACAAAAACACTTAAACCACTCAGGAACTGTGTATTAAACGTTTTAAAGAGCTTGTTTGATGCTATTCTGAGTTTGTCTAATAATGAAAAAAGCATTGTAAATGACATTTTTATTAATTGAAATGGATTGTACATAAACAATTAAAACTCTCCAGAACTGTGCATGAAACGCTTTTTTGAGGTTGTATGCTTCTGAAAATGAACGTTGTAATGTTTCAGTGAACAAAGTAATACAATTATACAAAAACACTAAACCACAACAGAACTGTGCAATAAACGGTATTTAAAGCTTGTTTCATGCTTTTCTGAGTTTGACTAATGATGAAAAAAGCCATGGTAATTTCATCATCAGTAAGGTTATTGGAATGTACTTTTTGTATTAACCTCTCCAGAAACGTGCATGAATCGCGTTTTTGAGGATGTCTGACTCTTAAAATGCATGTTGTAATGTTCCAATGGACCAAGTAATAAAAATATACAAATACACTAAACCACGACAGAACTGTGCATTAAACGGTATTTAAAGCTTGTTTCATGCTTTTCTGAATTTGATGATGAAAAAAGCATTGTAAATGTCATCATCAGTAAAATCATTGGAAAGTACAAAAACTATTAACCTGTCCAGAACTGTGCATGAAACGCTTTTTTGAGGTTGTCTGATTCTGAAAATGCATGTTGTAATGTTTCAGTGAACAAAGTAATAAAAATACACAAAAACACTAAACGACGTCAGAACTGTGCATTAAACGCTATTTAAAGCTTGTCTGATGCTTTTCTAAGTTTGTCTAATGATGAAAAAACCATTGTAAATGACATTTTTAATAATTGAAATGGATTGGACAAGAACAATTAAAACTCTCCAGAACTGTGCATGAAACGCTTTTTTGAGGTTGTCTGATTCTGAAAATGAACGTTGTAATGTTACAATGAACAAAGTAAAAAAAGGTTGTCTGATTCTTAAAATGCATGTTGTAATGTTTCAATGAACAAAGTAATAAAAATATACAAATACACAAAACCTGGACAGAACTGTGTATTAAACGTTTAACAGAGCTTAACTGCAGCTTTTCTGAGTTTGACTGATGATGACAAAAGCATTGTAAATTTCATCATCATTAAAGTCATTGGAAAGTACAAAAACTATTAACCTGTCCAGAACTGTGCATAAATCGCTTTTTTGAGGTTGTCTGATTCTGAAAATGCATGTTGTAATGTTTTATTGAACAAAGTAATAAAATTAAACAAAGACACTAAAACCACTCAGGAACTGTGCTAAACACACTTTTTTGGGCTTGGCTGACGCTATTCAATGTCACTATCAACAAATTATAAGAAATGTTCATAAACACTGAAGCATTCCAGCACTGTGCCAATCGGTTTGTCTGACGCTGAAACTGCTCTTTTTAATGTCACTATCATCAAAGTAAAAGGAATAATTAAGGAAACAGTGAAATACCACAGAACTAAATTTTATAAACTTGTGTGATACTGAAACGCATTCAGTTACAATATCATCAACGTAATAGGAATAGATTCTGAAACACTACAGAACTGGGCTAAACGAGATTCGTTGAGCTTTTTGTGAAGTCACTTTTAACAAAGTATTAGACATGTAGAACAACCACTAACTCCAAAACTTTGTTTTCAAGCACTTCTTTGAGCTTGTCTGATACTGAAATGAATTTTGATATGTCCCAATGAACGACAAACTCAGAATGTTCAAAAACAGTAAAACACACCAGAACCATGCTAAACGGCTTTTCTGAGCTTGTCTGATGATGGTAAAAAGCATTGTAATAGTCATCATATCAGTAAAGTCATTGGAAAGTACATAAACTATTAACCTGTCCAGAACTGTGCATGAAACGCTTTTTTGAGGTTGTCTGATTCTGAAAATGCATGTTGTAATGTTTCATTGAACAAAGTAATAAAAATATACAAAAACACTAAACCACAACAGAACTGTGCAATAAACGGTATTTAAAGCTTGTTTCATGCTTTTCTGAATTTGTCTTATGATGAAAAAAGCATTGTAAATGACATTTTTAATAATTGTACAAAAGCAATTAAAACTCTCCAGAACTGTGCTTGAAACGCTTTTTTGAGGTGGTATGATTTTGAAAATGAACGTTGTAATGTTACAATGAACAAAGTAATAAAATTAAACAAAAACACTTAAACCACTCAGGAACTGTGTATTAAACGTTTTAAAGAGCTTGTTTGATGCTATTCTGAGTTTGTCTAATAATGAAAAAAGCATTGTAAATGACATTTTTATTAATTGAAATGGATTGTACATAAACAATTAAAACTCTCCAGAACTGTGCATGAAACGCTTTTTTGAGGTTGTATGCTTCTGAAAATGAACGTTGTAATGTTTCAGTGAACAAAGTAATACAATTATACAAAAACACTTATACCACTCAGGAATTGTGTATTAAACGTTTTAAAGAACTTGTCCACTGCTTTTCTGAGTTTGACTGATGAAAAAAGCATTGTAAATGACATTTTTAATAATTGAAATGGATTGTACAAAAACAATTAAAACTCTCCAGAACTGTGCATGAAACGCTTTATTCAGGTGGTATGATTCTAAAAAAAGAACGTTGTAATGTTACAATGAACAAAGTAATAAAAACATACAAATACACTAAACCTAGACAGAACTGTGTATTAAACGTTTAAAAGCGCTTAACTGCTTCTTTGCTAAATTTGACTGATGCTGACAAAAGCATTGTAGATTTCATCATCAGTAAAGTCCTTGGAAAGTACAAAAACTATTAACCTGTCCAGAACTGTGCATGAAACGCTTTTTTGAGGTTGTCTGATTCTGAAAATGCATGTTGTAATGTTTCATTGAACAAAGTAATAAAAATATACAAAAACACTAAACCACGTCAGAACTGTGCATTAAACGGTATTTAAAGCTTGTCTGATGCTTTTCTGAGTTTGTCTAATGATGAAAAAAACATTGTAAATGACATTTTTAATATTTGAAATGGATTGGACAAGAACAATTAAAACTCTCCAGAACTGTGCATGAAACGCTTTTTTGAGGTTGTCTGATTCTGAAAATGAACGTTGTAATGTTACAATGAACAAAGTAAAAAAAGGTTGTCTGATTCTTAAAATGCATGTTGTAATGTTTCAATGAACAAAGTAATAAAAATTTACAAATACACAAAACCTGGACAGAACTGTGTATTAAACGTTTAACAGAGCTTAACTGCTGCTTTTCTGAGTTTGACTGATGATGACAAAAGCATTGTAAATTTCATCATCATTAAAGTCATTGGAAAGTACAAAAACTATTAACCTGTCCAGAACTGTGCATGAATCGCTTTTTTGAGGTTGTCTGATTCTGAAAATGCATGTTGTAATGTTTTATTGAACAAAGTAATAAAATTAAACAAAGACACTAAAACCACTCAGGAACTGTGCTAAACACACTTTTTTGGGCTTGGCTGACGCTATTCAATGTCACTATCAACAAATTATAAGAAATGTTCATAAACACTGAAACATTCCAGCACTGTGCCAATCGGTTTGTCTGACGCTGAAACTGCTCTTTTTAATGTCACTATCATCAATGTAAAAGAAATAATTAAGGAAACAGTGAAAAACTACAGAACTAAATTTTATAAGCTTGTGCCATACTGAAATGCATTTAATTACAACATCATCAACGTAATAGGAAGGGGAACAGATTCTGAAACACTACAGAACTGGGCAAATCGAAATTTGTTGAGCTTTTTGTGAAGTCACTTTTAACAAAGTATTAGACATGTAGAACAACCACTAACTCCGAAACGTTGTTTTCAAGCACTTGTTTGAGCTTGTCTGATACTGAAATGCATTTTGATATATCCCAATGAACGACAAACTCAAAATGTTCAAAAACAGTAAAACACACCAGAACCATGCTAAACGGCTTTTCTGAGCTTGTCTGATGATGGTAAAAAGCATTGTAATAGTCATCATATCAGTAAAGTCATTGGAAAGTACAAAAACTATTAACCTGTCCAGAACTGTGCATGAAACGCTTTTTTGAGGTTGTCTGATTCTGAAAATGCATGTTGTAATGTTTCATTGAACAAAGTAATAAAAATATACAAAAACACTAAACCACAACAGAACTGTGCAATAAACGGTATTTAAAGCTTGTTTCATGCTTTTCTGAATTTGTCTGATGATGAAAAAAGCATTGTAAATGACATTTTTAATAATTGTACAAAAGCAATTAAAACTCTCCAGAACTGTGCTTGAAACGCTTTTTTGAGGTGGTATGATTTTGAAAATGAACGTTGTAATGTTACAATGAACAAAGTAATAAAATTAAACAAAAACACTGAAACCACTCAGGAACTGTGTATTAAACTTTTAAAGAGCTTGTTTGATGATATTCTGAGTTTGTCTAATAATGAAAAAAGCATTGTAAATGACATTTTTATTAATTGAAATGGATTGTACATAAACAATTAAAACTCTCCAGAACTGTGCATGAAACGCTTTTTTGAGGTTGTATGCTTCTGAAAATGAACGTTGTAATGTTTCAGTGAACAAAGTAATACAATTATACAAAAACACTTATACCACTCAGGAATTGTGTATTAAACGTTTTAAAGAACTTGTCTACTGCTTTTCTGAGTTTGACTGATGATGAAAAAAGCCATGGTAATTTCATCATCAGTAAAGTTATTGGAATGTACTTTTTGTATTAACCTCTCCAGAAACGTGCATGAATCGCGTTTTTGAGGATGTCTGACTCTTAAAATGCATGTTGTAATGTTCCAATGGACCAAGTAATAAAAATATACAAATACACTAAACCACGACAGAACTGTGCATTAAACGGTATTTAAAGCTTGTTTCATGCTTTTCTGAATTTGATGATGAAAAAAGCATTGTAATAGTCATCATCAGTAAAGTCATTGGAAAGTACAAAAACTATTAACCTGTCCAGAACTGTGCCTGAAACGCTTTTTTGAGGTTGTCTGATTCTGAAAATGCATGTTGTAATGTTTCATTGAACAAAGTAATAAAAATATACAAAAACACTAAACCACAACAGAACTGTGCAATAAACGGTATTTAAAGCTTGTTTCATGCTTTTCTGAATTTGTCTGATGATGAAAAAAGCATTGTAAATGACATTTTTAATAATTGAAATGGATTGAACAAAAAAAATTAAAACTCTCCAAAACTGTGCATGAAACGCTTTATTCAGGTGGTATGATTCTAAAAAAAGAACGTTGTAATGTTACAATGAACAAAGTAATAAAATTAAACAAAAACACTTAAATCACTCCGGAACTGTTTATTAAACGTTTTAAAAAGCTTGTCTACTGCTTTTCTGAGTTTGACTGATGGTGAAAAAAGCATTGTTAATTTCATCATCAGTAAAGTCATTGGAATGTACAAAAAGTATTAACCTCTCCAGAACCGTGCATAAAGCGCTTTAATTGAGGATGTCTGATTCTTAAAAAGCATGTTGTAATGTTTCAATGAACAAAGTAATAAAAATATACAATAACACTAAACCACGTCAGAACTGTGCATTAAACGGTATTTAAAGCTTGTTTCATGCTTTTCTGAATTTGTCTGATGATGAAAAAAGCATTGTAAATGACATTTTTAATAATTGTACAAAAGCAATTAAAACTCTCCAGAACTGTGCTTGAAACGCTTTTTTGAGGTGGTATGATTTTGAAAATGAACGATGTAATGTTACAATGAACAAAGTAATAAAATTAAACAAAAACACTTAAACCACTCAGGAACTGTGTATTAAACGTTTTAAAGAGCTTGTTTGATGCTATTCTGAGTTTGTCTAATAATGAAAAAAGCATTGTAAATGACATTTTTATTAATTGAAATGGATTGTACATAAACAATTAAAACTCTCCAGAACTGTGCATGAAACGCTTTTTTGAGGTTGTATGCTTCTGAAAATGAACGTTGTAATGTTTCAGTGAACAAAGTAATACAATTATACAAAAACACTAAACCACAACAGAACTGTGCAATAAACGGTATTTAAAGCTTGTTTCATGCTTTTCTGAGTTTGACTAATGATGAAAAAAGCCATGGTAATTTCATCATCAGTAAGGTTATTGGAATGTACTTTTTGTATTAACCTCTCCAGAAACGTGCATGAATCGCGTTTTTGAGGATGTCTGACTCTTAAAATGCATGTTGTAATGTTCCAATGGACCAAGTAATAAAAATATACAAATACACTAAACCACGACAGAACTGTGCATTAAACGGTATTTAAAGCTTGTTTCATGCTTTTCTGAATTTGATGATGAAAAAAGCATTGTAAATGTCATCATCAGTAAAATCATTGGAAAGTACAAAAACTATTAACCTGTCCAGAACTGTGCATGAAACGCTTTTTTGAGGTTGTCTGATTCTGAAAATGCATGTTGTAATGTTTCAGTGAACAAAGTAATAAAAATACACAAAAACACTAAACGACGTCAGAACTGTGCATTAAACGCTATTTAAAGCTTGTCTGATGCTTTTCTAAGTTTGTCTAATGATGAAAAAACCATTGTAAATGACATTTTTAATAATTGAAATGGATTGGACAAGAACAATTAAAACTCTCCAGAACTGTGCATGAAACGCTTTTTTGAGGTTGTCTGATTCTGAAAATGAACGTTGTAATGTTACAATGAACAAAGTAAAAAAAGGTTGTCTGATTCTTAAAATGCATGTTGTAATGTTTCAATGAACAAAGTAATAAAAATATACAAATACACAAAACCTGGACAGAACTGTGTATTAAACGTTTAACAGAGCTTAACTGCAGCTTTTCTGAGTTTGACTGATGATGACAAAAGCATTGTAAATTTCATCATCATTAAAGTCATTGGAAAGTACAAAAACTATTAACCTGTCCAGAACTGTGCATAAATCGCTTTTTTGAGGTTGTCTGATTCTGAAAATGCATGTTGTAATGTTTTATTGAACAAAGTAATAAAATTAAACAAAGACACTAAAACCACTCAGGAACTGTGCTAAACACACTTTTTTGGGCTTGGCTGACGCTATTCAATGTCACTATCAACAAATTATAAGAAATGTTCATAAACACTGAAGCATTCCAGCACTGTGCCAATCGGTTTGTCTGACGCTGAAACTGCTCTTTTTAATGTCACTATCATCAAAGTAAAAGGAATAATTAAGGAAACAGTGAAATACCACAGAACTAAATTTTATAAACTTGTGTGATACTGAAACGCATTCAGTTACAATATCATCAACGTAATAGGAATAGATTCTGAAACACTACAGAACTGGGCTAAACGAGATTCGTTGAGCTTTTTGTGAAGTCACTTTTAACAAAGTATTAGACATGTAGAACAACCACTAACTCCAAAACTTTGTTTTCAAGCACTTCTTTGAGCTTGTCTGATACTGAAATGAATTTTGATATGTCCCAATGAACGACAAACTCAGAATGTTCAAAAACAGTAAAACACACCAGAACCATGCTAAACGGCTTTTCTGAGCTTGTCTGATGATGGTAAAAAGCATTGTAATAGTCATCATATCAGTAAAGTCATTGGAAAGTACATAAACTATTAACCTGTCCAGAACTGTGCATGAAACGCTTTTTTGAGGTTGTCTGATTCTGAAAATGCATGTTGTAATGTTTCATTGAACAAAGTAATAAAAATATACAAAAACACTAAACCACAACAGAACTGTGCAATAAACGGTATTTAAAGCTTGTTTCATGCTTTTCTGAATTTGTCTTATGATGAAAAAAGCATTGTAAATGACATTTTTAATAATTGTACAAAAGCAATTAAAACTCTCCAGAACTGTGCTTGAAACGCTTTTTTGAGGTGGTATGATTTTGAAAATGAACGTTGTAATGTTACAATGAACAAAGTAATAAAATTAAACAAAAACACTTAAACCACTCAGGAACTGTGTATTAAACGTTTTAAAGAGCTTGTTTGATGCTATTCTGAGTTTGTCTAATAATGAAAAAAGCATTGTAAATGACATTTTTATTAATTGAAATGGATTGTACATAAACAATTAAAACTCTCCAGAACTGTGCATGAAACGCTTTTTTGAGGTTGTATGCTTCTGAAAATGAACGTTGTAATGTTTCAGTGAACAAAGTAATACAATTATACAAAAACACTTATACCACTCAGGAATTGTGTATTAAACGTTTTAAAGAACTTGTCCACTGCTTTTCTGAGTTTGACTGATGAAAAAAGCATTGTAAATGACATTTTTAATAATTGAAATGGATTGTACAAAAACAATTAAAACTCTCCAGAACTGTGCATGAAACGCTTTATTCAGGTGGTATGATTCTAAAAAAAGAACGTTGTAATGTTACAATGAACAAAGTAATAAAAACATACAAATACACTAAACCTAGACAGAACTGTGTATTAAACGTTTAAAAGCGCTTAACTGCTTCTTTGCTAAATTTGACTGATGCTGACAAAAGCATTGTAGATTTCATCATCAGTAAAGTCCTTGGAAAGTACAAAAACTATTAACCTGTCCAGAACTGTGCATGAAACGCTTTTTTGAGGTTGTCTGATTCTGAAAATGCATGTTGTAATGTTTCATTGAACAAAGTAATAAAAATATACAAAAACACTAAACCACGTCAGAACTGTGCATTAAACGGTATTTAAAGCTTGTCTGATGCTTTTCTGAGTTTGTCTAATGATGAAAAAAACATTGTAAATGACATTTTTAATATTTGAAATGGATTGGACAAGAACAATTAAAACTCTCCAGAACTGTGCATGAAACGCTTTTTTGAGGTTGTCTGATTCTGAAAATGAACGTTGTAATGTTACAATGAACAAAGTAAAAAAAGGTTGTCTGATTCTTAAAATGCATGTTGTAATGTTTCAATGAACAAAGTAATAAAAATTTACAAATACACAAAACCTGGACAGAACTGTGTATTAAACGTTTAACAGAGCTTAACTGCTGCTTTTCTGAGTTTGACTGATGATGACAAAAGCATTGTAAATTTCATCATCATTAAAGTCATTGGAAAGTACAAAAACTATTAACCTGTCCAGAACTGTGCATGAATCGCTTTTTTGAGGTTGTCTGATTCTGAAAATGCATGTTGTAATGTTTTATTGAACAAAGTAATAAAATTAAACAAAGACACTAAAACCACTCAGGAACTGTGCTAAACACACTTTTTTGGGCTTGGCTGACGCTATTCAATGTCACTATCAACAAATTATAAGAAATGTTCATAAACACTGAAGCATTCCAGCACTGTGCCAATCGGTTTGTCTGACGCTGAAACTGCTCTTTTTAATGTCATTATCATCAAAGTAAAAGGAATAATTAAGGAAACAGTGAAATACCACAGAACTAAATTTTATAAACTTGTGTGATACTGAAACGCATTCAGTTACAATATCATCAACGTAATAGGAATAGATTCTGAAACACTACAGAACTGGGCTAAACGAGATTCGTTGAGCTTTTTGTGAAGTCACTTTTAACAAAGTATTAGACATGTAGAACAACCACTAACTCCAAAACTTTGTTTTCAAGCACTTCTTTGAGCTTGTCTGATACTGAAATGAATTTTGATATGTCCCAATGAACGACAAACTCAGAATGTTCAAAAACAGTAAAACACACCAGAACCATGCTAAACGGCTTTTCTGAGCTTGTCTGATGATGGTAAAAAGCATTGTAATAGTCATCATATCAGTAAAGTCATTGGAAAGTACATAAACTATTAACCTGTCCAGAACTGTGCATGAAACGCTTTTTTGAGGTTGTCTGATTCTGAAAATGCATGTTGTAATGTTTCATTGAACAAAGTAATAAAAATATACAAAAACACTAAACCACAACAGAACTGTGCAATAAACGGTATTTAAAGCTTGTTTCATGCTTTTCTGAATTTGTCTGATGATGAAAAAAGCATTGTAAATGACATTTTTAATAATTGTACAAAAGCAATTAAAACTCTCCAGAACTGTGCTTGAAACGCTTTTTTGAGGTGGTATGATTTTGAAAATGAACGTTGTAATGTTACAATGAACAAAGTAATAAAATTAAACAAAAACACTGAAACCACTCAGGAACTGTGTATTAAACTTTTAAAGAGCTTGTTTGATGATATTCTGAGTTTGTCTAATAATGAAAAAAGCATTGTAAATGACATTTTTATTAATTGAAATGGATTGTACATAAACAATTAAAACTCTCCAGAACTGTGCATGAAACGCTTTTTTGAGGTTGTATGCTTCTGAAAATGAACGTTGTAATGTTTCAGTGAACAAAGTAATACAATTATACAAAAACACTTATACCACTCAGGAATTGTGTATTAAACGTTTTAAAGAACTTGTCTACTGCTTTTCTGAGTTTGACTGATGATGAAAAAAGCCATGGTAATTTCATCATCAGTAAAGTTATTGGAATGTACTTTTTGTATTAACCTCTCCAGAAACGTGCTTGAATCGCGATTTTGAGGATGTCTGATTCTGAAAATGCATGTTGTAATGTTTCATTGAACAAAGTAATAAAAATATACAAAAACACTAAACCACAACAGAACTGTGCAATAAACGGTATTTAAAGCTTGTTTCATGCTTTTCTGAATTTGTCTGATGATGAAAAAAGCATTGTAAATGACATTTTTAATAATTGAAATGGATTGTACAAAAAGAATTAAAACTCTCCAAAACTGTGCATGAAACGCTTTATTCAGGTGGTATGATTCTAAAAAAAGAACGTTGTAATGTTACAATGAACAAAGTAATAAAATTAAACAAAAACACTTAAATCACTCCGGAACTGTTTATTAAACGTTTTAAAAAGCTTGTCTACTGCTTTTCTGAGTCTGACTGATGGTGAATAAAGCATTGTTAATTTCATCATCAGTAAAGTCATTGAAATGTACAAAAAGTATTAACCTCTCCAGAACCGTGCATAAAGCGCTTTTTTGAGGATGTCTGATTCTTAAAAAGCATGTTGTAATGTTTCAATGAACAAAGTATTAAAAATATACAATAACACTAAACCACGTCAGAACTGTGCATTAAACGGTATTTAAAGCTTGTTTCATGCTTTTCTGAATTTGTCTGATGATGAAAAAAGCATTGTAAATGACATTTTTAATAATTGAAATGGATTGGACAAAAACAATTAAAACGCTCCAGAACTGTGCATGAAACGCTTTTTTGAGGTGGTATGATTCTGAAAATGAACGTTGTAATGTTACAATAAACAAAGTAATAAAATTAAACAAAGACACTAAAACCACTCAGGAACTGTGCTAAACACTTGGCTGGCTAACTTATTTGGGCTTGGCTGACGCTATTCAATGTCACTATCAACAAATTATAAGAAATGTTCATAAACACTGAAACATTCCAGCACTGTGCCAATCGGTTTGTCTGACGCTTAAACTGCTCTTTTTAATGTCACTATCATCAAAGTAAAAGGAATAACTAAGGAAACAGTGAAATACCACAGATTTAAATTGTATAAACTTGTGTGATACTGAAACGCATTCAATTACAATATCATCAACGTAATAGGACGGGGAATAGATTCTGAAACACTACAGAACTGAGCTAAAGGAGATTCGTTAAGCTTTTTGTGAAGTCACTTTTAACAAAGTATTAGACATGTAGAACAAACACTAACTCCAAAACTTTGTTTTCAAGCACTTCTTTGAGCTTGTCTGATACTGAAATGCATTTTGATATGTCCCAATGAACGACAAACTCAGAATGTTCAAAAACAGTAAAACACACCAGAACCATGCTGAAACGGCTTTTCTGAGCTTGTCTGATGATGAAAAAAGCATTGTAATAGTCATCATCAGTAAAGTCATTGGAAAGTACAAAAACTATTAACCTGTCCAGAACTGTGCATGAAACGCTTTTTTGAGGTTGTCTGATTCTGAAAATGCATGTTGTAATGTTTCATTGAACAAAGTAATAAAAATATACAAAAACACTAAACCACAACAGAACTGTGCAATAAACGGTATTTAAAGCTTGTTTCATGCTTTTCTGAATTTGTCTGATGATGAAAAAAGCATTGTAAATGACATTTTTAATAATTGAAATGGATTGTACAAAAACAATTAAAACTCTCCAAAACTGTGCATGAAACGCTTTATTCAGGTGGTATGATTCTAAAAAAAGAACGTTGTAATGTTACAATGAACAAAGTAATAAAATTAAACAAAAACACTTAAATCACTCCGGAACTGTTTATTAAACGTTTTAAAAAGCTTGTCTACTGCTTTTCTGAGTTTGACTGATGGTGAAAAAAGCATTGTTAATTTCATCATCAGTAAAGTCATTGGAATGTACAAAAAGTATTAACCTCTCCAGAACCGTGCATAAAGCGCTTTAATTGAGGATGTCTGATTCTTAAAAAGCATGTTGTAATGTTTCAATGAACAAAGTAATAAAAATATACAATAACACTAAACCACGTCAGAACTGTGCATTAAACGGTATTTAAAGCTTGTTTCATGCTTTTCTGAATTTGTCTGATGATGAAAAAAGCATTGTAAATGACATTTTTAATAATTGTACAAAAGCAATTAAAACTCTCCAGAACTGTGCTTGAAACGCTTTTTTGAGGTGGTATGATTTTGAAAATGAACGTTGTAATGTTACAATGAACAAAGTAATAAAATTAAACAAAAACACTTAAACCACTCAGGAACTGTGTATTAAACGTTTTAAAGAGCTTGTTTGATGCTATTCTGAGTTTGTCTAATAATGAAAAAAGCATTGTAAATGACATTTTTATTAATTGAAATGGATTGTACATAAACAATTAAAACTCTCCAGAACTGTGCATGAAACGCTTTTTTGAGGTTGTATGCTTCTGAAAATGAACGTTGTAATGTTTCAGTGAACAAAGTAATACAATTATACAAAAACACTAAACCACAACAGAACTGTGCAATAAACGGTATTTAAAGCTTGTTTCATGCTTTTCTGAGTTTGACTAATGATGAAAAAAGCCATGGTAATTTCATCATCAGTAAGGTTATTGGAATGTACAAAAACTATTAACCTCTCCAGAAACGTGCATGAATCGCGTTTTTGAGGATGTCTGACTCTTAAAATGCATGTTGTAATGTTCCAATGGACCAAGTAATAAAAATATACAAATACACTAAACCACGACAGAACTGTGCATTAAACGGTATTTAAAGCTTGTTTCATGCTTTTCTGAATTTGATGATGAAAAAAGCATTGTAAATGTCATCATCAGTAAAATCATTGGAAAGTACAAAAACTATTAACCTGTCCAGAACTGTGCATGAAACGCTTTTTTGAGGTTGTCTGATTCTGAAAATGCATGTTGTAATGTTTCAGTGAACAAAGTAATAAAAATACACAAAAACACTAAACGACGTCAGAACTGTGCATTAAACGCTATTTAAAGCTTGTCTGATGCTTTTCTAAGTTTGTCTAATGATGAAAAAACCATTGTAAATGACATTTTTAATAATTGAAATGGATTGGACAAGAACAATTAAAACTCTCCAGAACTGTGCATGAAACGCTTTTTTGAGGTTGTCTGATTCTGAAAATGAACGTTGTAATGTTACAATGAACAAAGTAAAAAAAGGTTGTCTGATTCTTAAAATGCATGTTGTAATGTTTCAATGAACAAAGTAATAAAAATATACAAATACACAAAACCTGGACAGAACTGTGTATTAAACGTTTAACAGAGCTTAACTGCAGCTTTTCTGAGTTTGACTGATGATGACAAAAGCATTGTAAATTTCATCATCATTAAAGTCATTGGAAAGTACAAAAACTATTAACCTGTCCAGAACTGTGCATAAATCGCTTTTTTGAGGTTGTCTGATTCTGAAAATGCATGTTGTAATGTTTTATTGAACAAAGTAATAAAATTAAACAAAGACACTAAAACCACTCAGGAACTGTGCTAAACACACTTTTTTGGGCTTGGCTGACGCTATTCAATGTCACTATCAACAAATTATAAGAAATGTTCATAAACACTGAAGCATTCCAGCACTGTGCCAATCGGTTTGTCTGACGCTGAAACTGCTCTTTTTAATGTCACTATCATCAAAGTAAAAGGAATAATTAAGGAAACAGTGAAATACCACAGAACTAAATTTTATAAACTTGTGTGATACTGAAACGCATTCAGTTACAATATCATCAACGTAATAGGAATAGATTCTGAAACACTACAGAACTGGGCTAAACGAGATTCGTTGAGCTTTTTGTGAAGTCACTTTTAACAAAGTATTAGACATGTAGAACAACCACTAACTCCAAAACTTTGTTTTCAAGCACTTCTTTGAGCTTGTCTGATACTGAAATGAATTTTGATATGTCCCAATGAACGACAAACTCAGAATGTTCAAAAACAGTAAAACACACCAGAACCATGCTAAACGGCTTTTCTGAGCTTGTCTGATGATGGTAAAAAGCATTGTAATAGTCATCATATCAGTAAAGTCATTGGAAAGTACATAAACTATTAACCTGTCCAGAACTGTGCATGAAACGCTTTTTTGAGGTTGTCTGATTCTGAAAATGCATGTTGTAATGTTTCATTGAACAAAGTAATAAAAATATACAAAAACACTAAACCACAACAGAACTGTGCAATAAACGGTATTTAAAGCTTGTTTCATGCTTTTCTGAATTTGTCTGATGATGAAAAAAGCATTGTAAATGACATTTTTAATAATTGTACAAAAGCAATTAAAACTCTCCAGAACTGTGCTTGAAACGCTTTTTTGAGGTGGTATGATTTTGAAAATGAACGTTGTAATGTTACAATGAACAAAGTAATAAAATTAAACAAAAACACTTAAACCACTCAGGAACTGTGTATTAAACGTTTTAAAGAGCTTGTTTGATGCTATTCTGAGTTTGTCTAATAATGAAAAAAGCATTGTAAATGACATTTTTATTAATTGAAATGGATTGGACAAGAACAATTAAAACTCTCCAGAACTGTGCATGAAACGCTTTTTTGAGGTTGTCTGATTCTGAAAATGAACGTTGTAATGTTACAATGAACAAAGTAAAAAAAGGTTGTCTGATTCTTAAAATGCATGTTGTAATGTTTCAATGAACAAAGTAATAAAAATTTACAAATACACAAAACCTGGACAGAACTGTGTATTAAACGTTTAACAGAGCTTAACTGCTGCTTTTCTGAGTTTGACTGATGATGACAAAAGCATTGTAAATTTCATCATCATTAAAGTCATTGGAAAGTACAAAAACTATTAACCTGTCCAGAACTGTGCATGAATCGCTTTTTTGAGGTTGTCTGATTCTGAAAATGCATGTTGTAATGTTTTATTGAACAAAGTAATAAAATTAAACCAAGACACTAAAACCACTCAGGAACTGTGCTAAACACACTGATTTGGGCTTGGCTTACGCTATTCAATGTCACTATCAACAAATTATAAGAAATGTTCATAAACACTGAAAGATTCCAGCACTGTGCCAATCGGTTTGTCTGACGCTGAAACTGCTCTTTTTAATGTCACTATCATCAATGTAAAAGGAATAATTAAGGAAACAGTGAAAAACTACAGAACTAATTTTTATAAGCTTGTGCCATACTGAAATGCATTCAATTACAATATCATCAACGTAATAGGAAGGGGAACAGATTCTGAAACACTACAGAACTGGGCAAATCGAAATTTGTTGAGCTTTTTGTGAAGTCACTTTTAACAAAGTATTAGACATGTAGAACAACCACTAACTCCGAAACGTTGTTTTCAAGCACTTGTTTGAGCTTGTCTGATACTGAAATGCATTTTGATATATCCCAATGAACGACAAACTCAAAATGTTCAAAAACAGTAAAACACACCAGAACCATGCTAAACGGCTTTTCTGAGCTTGTCTGATGATGGTAAAAAGCATTGTAATAGTCATCATATCAGTAAAGTCATTGGAAAGTACAAAAACTATTAACCTGTCCAGAACTGTGCATGAAACGCTTTTTTGAGGTTGTCTGATTCTGAAAATGCATGTTGTAATGTTTCATTGAACAAAGTAATAAAAATATACAAAAACACTAAACCACGTCGGAACTGTGCATTAAACGGTATTTAAAGCTTGTTTCATGCTTTTCTGAATTTGATGATGAAAAAAGCATTGTAAATGTCATCATCAGTAAAATCATTGGAAAGTACAAAAACTATTAACCTGTCCAGAACTGTGCATGAAACGCTTTTTTGAGGTTGTCTGATTCTGAAAATGCATGTTGTAATGTTTCAGTGAACAAAGTAATAAAAATACACAAAAACACTAAACGACGTCAGAACTGTGCATTAAACGCTATTTAAAGCTTGTCTGATGCTTTTCTAAGTTTGTCTAATGATGAAAAAACCATTGTAAATGACATTTTTAATAATTGAAATGGATTGGACAAAAACAATTAAAACGCTCCAGAACTGTGCATGAAACGCTTTTTTGAGGTGGTATGATTCTGAAAATGAACGTTGTAATGTTACAATAAACAAAGTAATAAAATTAAACAAAGACACTAAAACCACTCAGGAACTGTGCTAAACACTTGGCTGGCTAACTTATTTGGGCTTGGCTGACGCTATTCAATGTCACTATCAACAAATTATAAGAAATGTTCATAAACACTGAAACATTCCAGCACTGTGCCAATCGGTTTGTCTGACGCTTAAACTGCTCTTTTTAATGTCACTATCATCAAAGTAAAAGGAATAACTAAGGAAACAGTGAAATACCACAGATTTAAATTGTATAAACTTGTGTGATACTGAAACGCATTCAATTACAATATCATCAACGTAATAGGACGGGGAATAGATTCTGAAACACTACAGAACTGAGCTAAAGGAGATTCGTTAAGCTTTTTGTGAAGTCACTTTTAACAAAGTATTAGACATGTAGAACAAACACTAACTCCAAAACTTTGTTTTCAAGCACTTCTTTGAGCTTGTCTGATACTGAAATGCATTTTGATATGTCCCAATGAACGACAAACTCAGAATGTTCAAAAACAGTAAAACACACCAGAACCATGCTGAAACGGCTTTTCTAAGACAACTATTATATGTTGTCTGATGATGAAAAAAGCATTGTAATAGTCATCATCAGTAAAGTCATTGGAAAGTACAAAAACTATTAACCTGTCCAGAACTGTGCATGAAACGCTTTTTTGAGGTTGTCTGATTCTGAAAATGCATGTTGTAATGTTTCATTGAACAAAGTAATAAAAATATACAAAAACACTAAACCACAACAGAACTGTGCAATAAACGGTATTTAAAGCTTGTTTCATGCTTTTCTGAATTTGTCTGATGATGAAAAAAGCATTGTAAATGACATTTTTAATAATTGAAATGGATTGTACAAAAACAATTAAAACTCTCCAAAACTGTGCATGAAACGCTTTATTCAGGTGGTATGATTCTAAAAAAAGAACGTTGTAATGTTACAATGAACAAAGTAATAAAATTAAACAAAAACACTTAAATCACTCCGGAACTGTTTATTAAACGTTTTAAAAAGCTTGTCTACTGCTTTTCTGAGTTTGACTGATGGTGAAAAAAGCATTGTTAATTTCATCATCAGTAAAGTCATTGGAATGTACAAAAAGTATTAACCTCTCCAGAACCGTGCATAAAGCGCTTTAATTGAGGATGTCTGATTCTTAAAAAGCATGTTGTAATGTTTCAATGAACAAAGTAATAAAAATATACAATAACACTAAACCACGTCAGAACTGTGCATTAAACGGTATTTAAAGCTTGTTTCATGCTTTTCTGAATTTGTCTGATGATGAAAAAAGCATTGTAAATGACATTTTTAATAATTGTACAAAAGCAATTAAAACTCTCCAGAACTGTGCTTGAAACGCTTTTTTGAGGTGGTATGATTTTGAAAATGAACGTTGTAATGTTACAATGAACAAAGTAATAAAATTAAACAAAAACACTTAAACCACTCAGGAACTGTGTATTAAACGTTTTAAAGAGCTTGTTTGATGCTATTCTGAGTTTGTCTAATAATGAAAAAAGCATTGTAAATGACATTTTTATTAATTGAAATGGATTGTACATAAACAATTAAAACTCTCCAGAACTGTGCATGAAACGCTTTTTTGAGGTTGTATGCTTCTGAAAATGAACGTTGTAATGTTTCAGTGAACAAAGTAATACAATTATACAAAAACACTTATACCACTCAGGAATTGTGTATTAAACGTTTTAAAGAACTTGTCTACTGCTTTTCTGAGTTTGACTGATGATGAAAAAAGCCATGGTAATTTCATCATCAGTAAAGTTATTGGAATGTACTTTTTGTATTAACCTCTCCAGAAACGTGCATAAATCGCGTTTTTGAGGATGTCTGACTCTTAAAATGCATGTTGTAATGTTCCAATGGACAAAGTAATACAAATATACAAATACACTAAACCACGACAGAACTGTGCATTAAACGGTATTTAAAGCTTGTTTCATGCTTTTCTGAATTTGATGATGAAAAAAGCATTGTAAATGTCATCATCAGTAAAATCATTGGAAAGTACAAAAACTATTAACCTGTCCAGAACTGTGCATGAAACGCTTTTTTGAGGTTGACTGATTCTGAAAATGCATGTTGTAATGTTTCAGTGAACAAAGTAATAAAAATATACAAAAACACTAAACCACGTCAGAACTGTGCATTAAACGCTATTTAAAGCTTGTCTGATGCTTTTCTAAGTTTGTCTAATGATGAAAAAACCATTGTAAATGACATTTTTAATAATTGAAATGGATTGGACAAAAACAATTAAAACGCTCCAGAACTGTGCATGAAACGCTTTTTTGAGGTGGTATGATTCTGAAAATGAACGTTGTAATGTTACAATAAACAAACTAATAAAATTAAACAAAGACACTAAAAACACTCAGGAACTGTGCTAAACACACTTATTTGGGCTTGGCTGACGATATTCAATGTCACTATCAACAAATTATAAGAAATGTTCATAAACACTGAAACATTCCAGCACTGTGCCAATCGGTTTGTCTGACGCTTAAACTGCTCTTTTTAATGTCACTTTCATCAAAGTAAAAGGAATAACTAAGGAAACAGTGAAATACCACAGATTTAAATTGTATAAACTTGTGTGATACTGAAACGCATTCAATTACAATATCATCAACGTAATAGGACGGGGAATAGATTCTGAAACACTACAGAACTGAGCTAAACGAGATTCGTTAAGCTTTTTGTGAAGTCACTTTTAACAAAGTATTAGACATGTAAAACAAACACTAACTCCAAAACTTTGTTTTCAAGCACTTCTTTAAGCTTGTCTGATACTGAAATGCATTTTGATATGTCCCAATGAACGACAAACTCAGAATGTTCAAAAACAGTAAAACACACCAGAACCATGCTGAAACGGCTTTTCTGAGCTTGTCTGATGATGAAAAAAGCATTGTAATAGTCATCATCAGTAAAGTCATTGGAAAGTACAAAAACTATTAACCTGTCCAGAACTGTGCATGAAACGCTTTTTTGAGGTTGTCTGATTCTGAAAATGCATGTTGTAATGTTTCATTGAACAAAGTAATAAAAATATACAAAAACACTAAACCACAACAGAACTGTGCATTAAACGGTATTTAAAGCTTGTTTCATGCTTTTCTGAATTTGTCTGATGATGAAAAAAGCATTGTAAATGACATTTTTAATAATTGAAATGGATTGTACAAAAAGAATTAAAACTCTCCAAAACTGTGCATGAAACGCTTTATTCAGGTGGTATGATTCTAAAAAAAGAACGTTGTAATGTTACAATGAACAAAGTAATAAAATTAAACAAAAACACTTAAATCACTCCGGAACTGTTTATTAAACGTTTTAAAAAGCTTGTCTACTGCTTTTCTGAGTTTGACTGATGGTGAAAAAAGCATTGTTAATTTCATCATCAGTAAAGTCATTGGAATGTACAAAAAGTATTAACCTCTCCAGAACCGTGCATAAAGCGATTTAATTGAGGATGTCTGATTCTTAAAAAGCATGTTGTAATGTTTCAATGAACAAAGTAATAAAAATATACAATAACACTAAACCACGTCAGAACTGTGCATTAAACGGTATTTAAAGCTTGTTTCATGCTTTTCTGAATTTGTCTGATGATGAAAAAAGCATTGTAAATGACATTTTTAATAATTGTACAAAAGCAATTAAAACTCTCCAGAACTGTGCTTGAAACGCTTTTTTGAGGTGGTATGATTTTGAAAATGAACGTTGTAATGTTACAATGAACAAAGTAATAAAATTAAACAAAAACACTTAAACCACTCAGGAACTGTGTATTAAACGTTTTAAAGAGCTTGTTTGATGCTATTCTGAGTTTGTCTAATAATGAAAAAAGCATTGTAAATGACATTTTTATTAATTGAAATGGATTGTACATAAACAATTAAAACTCTCCAGAACTGTGCATGAAACGCTTTTTTGAGGTTGTATGCTTCTGAAAATGAACGTTGTAATGTTTCAGTGAACAAAGTAATACAATTATACAAAAACACTTATACCACTCAGGAATTGTGTATTAAACGTTTTAAAGAACTTGTCTACTGCTTTTCTGAGTTTGACTGATGATGAAAAAAGCCATGGTAATTTCATCATCAGTAAAGTTATTGGAATGTACTTTTTGTATTAACCTCTCCAGAAACGTGCATGAATCGCGTTTTTGAGGATGTCTGACTCTTAAAATGCATGTTGTAATGTTCCAATGGACAAAGTAATAAAAATATACAAATACACTAAACCACGACAGAACTGTGCATTAAACGGTATTTAAAGCTTGTTTCATGCTTTTCTGAATTTGATGATGAAAAAAGCATTGTAATAGTCATCATCAGTAAAATCATTGGAAAGTACAAAAACTATTAACCTGTCCAGAACTGTGCATGAAACGCTTTTTTGAGGTTGTCTGATTCTGAAAATGCATGTTGTAATGTTTCATTGAACAAAGTAATAAAAATATACAAAAACACTAAACCACAACAGAACTGTGCAATAAACGGTATTTAAAGCTTGTTTCATGCTTTTCTGAATTTGTCTGATGATGAAAAAAGCATTGTAAATGACATTTTTAATAATTGAAATGGATTGTACAAAAAGAATTAAAACTCTCCAAAACTGTGCATGAAACGCTTTATTCAGGTGGTATGATTCTAAAAAAAGAACGTTGTAATGTTACAATGAACAAAGTAATAAAATTAAACAAAAACACTTAAATCACTCCGGAACTGTTTATTAAACGTTTTAAAAAGCTTGTCTACTGCTTTTCTGAGTTTGACTGATGGTGAAAAAAGCATTGTTAATTTCATCATCAGTAAAGTCATTGGAATGTACAAAAAGTATTAACCTCTCCAGAACCGTGCATAAAGCGATTTAATTGAGGATGTCTGATTCTTAAAAAGCATGTTGTAATGTTTCAATGAACAAAGTAATAAAAATATACAATAACACTAAACCACGTCAGAACTGTGCATTAAACGGTATTTAAAGCTTGTTTCATGCTTTTCTGAATTTGTCTGATGATGAAAAAAGCATTGTAAATGACATTTTTAATAATTGTACAAAAGCAATTAAAACTCTCCAGAACTGTGCTTGAAACGCTTTTTTGAGGTGGTATGATTTTGAAAATGAACGTTGTAATGTTACAATGAACAAAGTAATAAAATTAAACAAAAACACTTAAACCACTCAGGAACTGTGTATTAAACGTTTTAAAGAGCTTGTTTGATGCTATTCTGAGTTTGTCTAATAATGAAAAAAGCATTGTAAATGACATTTTTATTAATTGAAATGGATTGTACATAAACAATTAAAACTCTCCAGAACTGTGCATGAAACGCTTTTTTGAGGTTGTATGCTTCTGAAAATGAACGTTGTAATGTTTCAGTGAACAAAGTAATACAATTATACAAAAACACTTATACCACTCAGGAATTGTGTATTAAACGTTTTAAAGAACTTGTCTACTGCTTTTCTGAGTTTGACTGATGATGAAAAAAGCCATGGTAATTTCATCATCAGTAAAGTTATTGGAATGTACTTTTTGTATTAACCTCTCCAGAAACGTGCATAAATCGCGTTTTTGAGGATGTCTGACTCTTAAAATGCATGTTGTAATGTTCCAATGGACAAAGTAATAAAAATATACAAATACACTAAACCACGACAGAACTGTGCATTAAACGGTATTTAAAGCTTGTCTGATGCTTTTCTAAGTTTGTCTAATGATGAAAAAACCATTGTAAATGACATTTTTAATAATTGAAATGGATTGGACAAAAACAATTAAAACGCTCCAGAACTGTGCATGAAACGCTTTTTTGAGGTGGTATGATTCTGAAAATGAACGTTGTAATGTTACAATAAACAAACTAATAAAATTAAACAAAGACACTAAAAACACTCAGGAACTGTGCTAAACACACTTATTTGGGCTTGGCTGACGATATTCAATGTCACTATCAACAAATTATAAGAAATGTTCATAAACACTGAAACATTCCAGCACTGTGCCAATCGGTTTGTCTGACGCTTAAACTGCTCTTTTTAATGTCACTTTCATCAAAGTAAAAGGAATAACTAAGGAAACAGTGAAATACCACAGATTTAAATTGTATAAACTTGTGTGATACTGAAACGCATTCAATTACAATATCATCAACGTAATAGGACGGGGAATAGATTCTGAAACACTACAGAACTGAGCTAAACGAGATTCGTTAAGCTTTTTGTGAAGTCACTTTTAACAAAGTATTAGACATGTAAAACAAACACTAACTCCAAAACTTTGTTTTCAAGCACTTCTTTAAGCTTGTCTGATACTGAAATGCATTTTGATATGTCCCAATGAACGACAAACTCAGAATGTTCAAAAACAGTAAAACACACCAGAACCATGCTGAAACGGCTTTTCTGAGCTTGTCTGATGATGAAAAAAGCATTGTAATAGTCATCATCAGTAAAGTCATTGGAAAGTACAAAAACTATTAACCTGTCCAGAACTGTGCATGAAACGCTTTTTTGAGGTTGTCTGATTCTGAAAATGCATGTTGTAATGTTTCATTGAACAAAGTAATAAAAATATACAAAAACACTAAACCACAACAGAACTGTGCATTAAACGGTATTTAAAGCTTGTTTCATGCTTTTCTGAATTTGTCTGATGATGAAAAAAGCATTGTAAATGTCATCATCAGTAAAGTCATTGGAAAGTATAAAAACTATTAACCTGTCCAGAACTGTGCATGAAACGCTTTTTTGAGGTTCTCTGATTCTGAAAATGCATGTTGTAATGTTTCATGTAACAAAATAATAAAAATATACAAAAACGCTAAACCACAACAGAACTGTGCATTAAACGGTATTTAAAGCTTGTTTCATGCTTTTCTGAATTTGATGATGAAAAAAGCATTGTAATAGTCATCATCAGTAAAATCATTGGAAAGTACAAAAACTATTAACCTGTCCAGAACTGTGCATGAAACGCTTTTTTGAGGTTGTCTGATTCTGAAAATGCATGTTGTAATGTTTCATTGAACAAAGTAATAAAAATATACAAAAACACTAAACCACAACAGAACTGTGCAATAAACGGTATTTAAAGCTTGTTTCATGCTTTTCTGAATTTGTCTGATGATGAAAAAAGCATTGTAAATGACATTTTTAATAATTGAAATGGATTGTACAAAAAGAATTAAAACTCTCCAAAACTGTGCATGAAACGCTTTATTCAGGTGGTATGATTCTAAAAAAAGAACGTTGTAATGTTACAATGAACAAAGTAATAAAATTAAACAAAAACACTTAAATCACTCCGGAACTGTTTATTAAACGTTTTAAAAAGCTTGTCTACTGCTTTTCTGAGTTTGACTGATGGTGAAAAAAGCATTGTTAATTTCATCATCAGTAAAGTCATTGGAATGTACAAAAAGTATTAACCTCTCCAGAACCGTGCATAAAGCGATTTAATTGAGGATGTCTGATTCTTAAAAAGCATGTTGTAATGTTTCAATGAACAAAGTAATAAAAATATACAATAACACTAAACCACGTCAGAACTGTGCATTAAACGGTATTTAAAGCTTGTTTCATGCTTTTCTGAATTTGTCTGATGATGAAAAAAGCATTGTAAATGACATTTTTAATAATTGTACAAAAGCAATTAAAACTCTCCAGAACTGTGCTTGAAACGCTTTTTTGAGGTGGTATGATTTTGAAAATGAACGTTGTAATGTTACAATGAACAAAGTAATAAAATTAAACAAAAACACTTAAACCACTCAGGAACTGTGTATTAAACGTTTTAAAGAGCTTGTTTGATGCTATTCTGAGTTTGTCTAATAATGAAAAAAGCATTGTAAATGACATTTTTATTAATTGAAATGGATTGTACATAAACAATTAAAACTCTCCAGAACTGTGCATGAAACGCTTTTTTGAGGTTGTATGCTTCTGAAAATGAACGTTGTAATGTTTCAGTGAACAAAGTAATACAATTATACAAAAACACTTATACCACTCAGGAATTGTGTATTAAACGTTTTAAAGAACTTGTCTACTGCTTTTCTGAGTTTGACTGATGATGAAAAAAGCCATGGTAATTTCATCATCAGTAAAGTTATTGGAATGTACTTTTTGTATTAACCTCTCCAGAAACGTGCATAAATCGCGTTTTTGAGGATGTCTGACTCTTAAAATGCATGTTGTAATGTTCCAATGGACAAAGTAATACAAATATACAAATACACTAAACCACGACAGAACTGTGCATTAAACGGTATTTAAAGCTTGTTTCATGCTTTTCTGAATTTGATGATGAAAAAAGCATTGTAAATGTCATCATCAGTAAAATCATTGGAAAGTACAAAAACTATTAACCTGTCCAGAACTGTGCATGAAACGCTTTTTTGAGGTTGACTGATTCTGAAAATGCATGTTGTAATGTTTCAGTGAACAAAGTAATAAAAATATACAAAAACACTAAACCACGTCAGAACTGTGCATTAAACGCTATTTAAAGCTTGTCTGATGCTTTTCTGAGTTTGTCTAATAATGAAAAAAGCATTGTAAATGACATTTTTATTAATTGAAATGGATTGTACATAAACAATTAAAACTCTCCAGAACTGTGCATGAAACGCTTTTTTGAGGTTGTATGCTTCTGAAAATGAACGTTGTAATGTTTCAGTGAACAAAGTAATACAATTATACAAAAACACTTATACCACTCAGGAATTGTGTATTAAACGTTTTAAAGAACTTGTCTACTGCTTTTCTGAGTTTGACTGATGATGAAAAAAGCCATGGTAATTTCATCATCAGTAAAGTTATTGGAATGTACTTTTTGTATTAACCTCTCCAGAAACGTGCATAAATCGCGTTTTTGAGGATGTCTGACTCTTAAAATGCATGTTGTAATGTTCCAATGGACAAAGTAATAAAAATATACAAATACACTAAACCACGACAGAACTGTGCATTAAACGGTATTTAAAGCTTGTTTCATGCTTTTCTGAATTTGATGATGAAAAAAGCATTGTAAATGTCATCATCAGTAAAATCATTGGAAAGTACAAAAACTATTAACCTGTCCAGAACTGTGCATGAAACGCTTTTTTGAGGTTGACTGATTCTGAAAATGCATGTTGTAATGTTTCAGTGAACAAAGTAATAAAAATATACAAAAACACTAAACCACGTCAGAACTGTGCATTAAACGCTATTTAAAGCTTGTCTGATGCTTTTCTAAGTTTGTCTAATGATGAAAAAACCATTGTAAATGACATTTTTAATAATTGAAATGGATTGGACAAAAACAATTAAAACGCTCCAGAACTGTGCATGAAACGCTTTTTTGAGGTGGTATGATTCTGAAAATGAACGTTGTAATGTTACAATAAACAAACTAATAAAATTAAACAAAGACACTAAAAACACTCAGGAACTGTGCTAAACACACTTATTTGGGCTTGGCTGACGCTATTCAATGTCACTATCAACAAATTATAAGAAATGTTCATAAACACTGAAACATTCCAGCACTGTGCCAATCGGTTTGTCTGACGCTTAAACTGCTCTTTTTAATGTCACTTTCATCAAAGTAAAAGGAATAACTAAGGAAACAGTGAAATACCACAGATTTAAATTGTATAAACTTGTGTGATACTGAAACGCATTCAATTACAATATCATCAACGTAATAGGACGGGGAATAGATTCTGAAACACTACAGAACTGAGCTAAACGAGATTCGTTAAGCTTTTTGTGAAGTCACTTTTAACAAAGTATTAGACATGTAGAACAAACACTAACTCCAAAACTTTGTTTTCAAGCACTTCTTTAAGCTTGTCTGATACTGAAATGCATTTTGATATGTCCCAATGAACGACAAACTCAGAATGTTCAAAAACAGTAAAACACACCAGAACCATGCTGAAACGGCTTTTCTGAGCTTGTCTGATGATGAAAAAAGCATTGTAATAGTCATCATCAGTAAAGTCATTGGAAAGTACAAAAACTATTAACCTGTCCAGAACTGTGCATGAAACGCTTTTTTGAGGTTGTCTGATTCTGAAAATGCATGTTGTAATGTTTCATTGAACAAAGTAATAAAAATATACAAAAACACTAAACCACAACAGAACTGTGCATTAAACGGTATTTAAAGCTTGTTTCATGCTTTTCTGAATTTGTCTGATGATGAAAAAAGCATTGTAAATGTCATCATCAGTAAAGTCATTGGAAAGTATAAAAACTATTAACCTGTCCAGAACTGTGCATGAAACGCTTTTTTGAGGTTCTCTGATTCTGAAAATGCATGTTGTAATGTTTCATGTAACAAAATAATAAAAATATACAAAAACGCTAAACCACAACAGAACTGTGCATTAAACGGTATTAAACGCTTGTCTGATGCTTTTCTAAATTTGTCTAATGATGAAAAAAGCACTGTAAATGACATTTTTAATAATTGAAATGGATTGAACAAAAACAATTAAAACGCTCCAGAACTGTGCATGAAACGCTTTTTTGAGGTGGTATGATTCTGAAAATGAACGTTGTAATGTTACAATAAACAAAGTAATAAAATTAAACAAAGACACTAAAACCACTCAGGAACTGTGCTAAACACACTGATTTGGGCTTGGCTTACGCTATTCAATTTCACTATCACATTGTCTGACACTTAAACTGCTCTTTTTAATGTCACTATCATCAAAGTAAAAGGAATAACTAAGGAAACAGTTAAATACCACAGACTTAAATTGTATAAACTTGTGTGATACTGAAACGCATTCAATTACAATATCATCAACGTAATAGGACGGGGAATAGATTCTGAAACACTACCGAACTGAGCTAAACGAGATTCGTTAAGCTTTTTGTGAAGTCACTTTTAACAAAGTATTAGACATGTAGAACAAACACTAACTCCAAAACTTTGTTTTCAAGCACTTCTTTGAGCTTGTCTGATACTGAAATGCATTTTGATATGTCCCAATGAACGACAAACTCAGAATGTTCAAAAACAGTAAAACACACCAGAACCATGCTGAAACGGCTTTTCTAAGCTTGTCTGATGATGAAAAAAGCATTGTAATAGTCATCATCAGTAAAGTCATTGGAAAGTACAAAAACTATTAACCTGTCCAGAACTGTGCATGAAACGCTTTTTTGAGGTTGTCTGATTCTGAAAATGCATGTTGTAATGTTTCATTGAACAAAGTAATAAAAATATACAAAAACACTAAACCACAACAGAACTGTGCAATAAACGGCATTTAAAGCTTGTTTCATGCTTTTCTGAATTTGTCTGATGATGAAAAAAGCATTGTAAATGACATTTTTAATAATTGAAATGGATTGTACAAAAAGAATTAAAACTCTCCAAAACTGTGCATGAAACGCTTTATTCAGGTGGTATGATTCTAAAAAAAGAACGTTGTAATGTTACAATGAACAAAGTAATAAAATTAAACAAAAACACTTAAATCACTCCGGAACTGTTTATTAAACGTTTTAAAAAGCTTGTCTACTGCTTTTCTGAGTTTGACTGATGGTGAAAAAAGCATTGTTAATTTCATCATCAGTAAAGTCATTGGAATGTACAAAAAGTATTAACCTCTACAGAACCGTGCATAAAGCGATTTAATTGAGGATGTCTGATTCTTAAAAAGCATGTTGTAATGTTTCAATGAACAAAGTAATAAAAATATACAATAACACTAAACCACGTCAGAACTGTGCATTAAACGGTATTTAAAGCTTGTTTCATGCTTTTCTGAATTTGTCTGATGATGAAAAAAGCATTGTAAATGACATTTTTAATAATTGTACAAAAGCAATTAAAACTCTCCAGAACTGTGCTTGAAACGCTTTTTTGAGGTGGTATGATTTTGAAAATGAACGTTGTAATGTTACAATGAACAAAGTAATAAAATTAAACAAAAACACTTAAACCACTCAGGAACTGTGTATTAAACGTTTTAAAGAGCTTGTTTGATGCTATTCTGAGTTTGTCTAATAATGAAAAAAGCATTGTAAATGACATTTTTATTAATTGAAATGGATTGTACATAAACAATTAAAACTCTCCAGAACTGTGCATGAAACGCTTTTTTGAGGTTGTATGCTTCTGAAAATGAACGTTGTAATGTTTCAGTGAACAAAGTAATACAATTATACAAAAACACTTATACCACTCAGGAATTGTGTATTAAACGTTTTAAAGAACTTGTCTACTGCTTTTCTGAGTTTGACTGATGATGAAAAAAGCCATGGTAATTTCATCATCAGTAAAGTTATTGGAATGTACTTTTTGTATTAACCTCTCCAGAAACGTGCATGAATCGCGTTTTTGAGGATGTCTGACTCTTAAAATGCATGTTGTAATGTTCCAATGGACAAAGTAATAAAAATATACAAATACACTAAACCACGACAGAACTGTGCATTAAACGGTATTTAAAGCTTGTTTCATGCTTTTCTGAATTTGATGATGAAAAAAGCATTGTAATAGTCATCATCAGTAAAATCATTGGAAAGTACAAAAACTATTAACCTGTCCAGAACTGTGCATGAAACGCTTTTTTGAGGTTGTCTGATTCTGAAAATGCATGTTGTAATGTTTCATTGAACAAAGTAATAAAAATATACAAAAACACTAAACCACAACAGAACTGTGCAATAAACGGTATTTAAAGCTTGTTTCATGCTTTTCTGAATTTGTCTGATGATGAAAAAAGCATTGTAAATGACATTTTTAATAATTGAAATGGATTGTACAAAAAGAATTAAAACTCTCCAAAACTGTGCATGAAACGCTTTATTCAGGTGGTATGATTCTAAAAAAAGAACGTTGTAATGTTACAATGAACAAAGTAATAAAATTAAACAAAAACACTTA
Organism: Trichomycterus rosablanca; assembly: GCF_030014385.1. Classification (NCBI taxonomy): domain Eukaryota; kingdom Metazoa; phylum Chordata; class Actinopteri; order Siluriformes; family Trichomycteridae; genus Trichomycterus; species Trichomycterus rosablanca. Next base: position 17,611,234 of record NC_086007.1, read on the forward strand.
AATCACTCCGGAACTGTTTATTAAACGTTTTAAAAAGCTTGTCTACTGCTTTTCTGAGTTTGACTGATGGTGAAAAAAGCATTGTTAATTTCATCATCAGTAAAGTCATTGGAATGTACAAAAAGTATTAACCTCTCCAGAACCGTGCATAAAGCGATTTAATTGAGGATGTCTGATTCTTAAAAAGCATGTTGTAATGTTTCAATGAACAAAGTAATAAAAATATACAATAACACTAAACCACGTCAGAACTGTGCATTAAACGGTATTTAAAGCTTGTTTCATGCTTTTCTGAATTTGTCTGATGATGAAAAAAGCATTGTAAATGACATTTTTAATAATTGTACAAAAGCAATTAAAACTCTCCAGAACTGTGCTTGAAACGCTTTTTTGAGGTGGTATGATTTTGAAAATGAACGTTGTAATGTTACAATGAACAAAGTAATAAAATTAAACAAAAACACTTAAACCACTCAGGAACTGTGTATTAAACGTTTTAAAGAGCTTGTTTGATGCTATTCTGAGTTTGTCTAATAATGAAAAAAGCATTGTAAATGACATTTTTATTAATTGAAATGGATTGTACATAAACAATTAAAACTCTCCAGAACTGTGCATGAAACGCTTTTTTGAGGTTGTATGCTTCTGAAAATGAACGTTGTAATGTTTCAGTGAACAAAGTAATACAATTATACAAAAACACTTATACCACTCAGGAATTGTGTATTAAACGTTTTAAAGAACTTGTCTACTGCTTTTCTGAGTTTGACTGATGATGAAAAAAGCCATGGTAATTTCATCATCAGTAAAGTTATTGGAATGTACTTTTTGTATTAACCTCTCCAGAAACGTGCATAAATCGCGTTTTTGAGGATGTCTGACTCTTAAAATGCATGTTGTAATGTTCCAATGGACAAAGTAATAAAAATATACAAATACACTAAACCACGACAGAACTGTGCATTAAACGGTATTTAAAGCTTGTTTCATGCTTTTCTGAATTTGATGATGAAAAAAGCATTGTAAATGTCATCATCAGTAAAATCATTGGAAAGTACAAAAACTATTAACCTGTCCAGAACTGTGCATGAAACGCTTTTTTGAGGTTGACTGATTCTGAAAATGCATGTTGTAATGTTTCAGTGAACAAAGTAATAAAAATATACAAAAACACTAAACCACGTCAGAACTGTGCATTAAACGCTATTTAAAGCTTGTCTGATGCTTTTCTAAGTTTGTCTAATGATGAAAAAACCATTGTAAATGACATTTTTAATAATTGAAATGGATTGGACAAAAACAATTAAAACGCTCCAGAACTGTGCATGAAACGCTTTTTTGAGGTGGTATGATTCTGAAAATGAACGTTGTAATGTTACAATAAACAAACTAATAAAATTAAACAAAGACACTAAAAACACTCAGGAACTGTGCTAAACACACTTATTTGGGCTTGGCTGACGCTATTCAATGTCACTATCAACAAATTATAAGAAATGTTCATAAACACTGAAACATTCCAGCACTGTGCCAATCGGTTTGTCTGACGCTTAAACTGCTCTTTTTAATGTCACTTTCATCAAAGTAAAAGGAATAACTAAGGAAACAGTGAAATACCACAGATTTAAATTGTATAAACTTGTGTGATACTGAAACGCATTCAATTACAATATCATCAACGTAATAGGACGGGGAATAGATTCTGAAACACTACAGAACTGAGCTAAACGAGATTCGTTAAGCTTTTTGTGAAGTCACTTTTAACAAAGTATTAGACATGTAGAACAAACACTAACTCCAAAACTTTGTTTTCAAGCACTTCTTTAAGCTTGTCTGATACTGAAATGCATTTTGATATGTCCCAATGAACGACAAACTCAGAATGTTCAAAAACAGTAAAACACACCAGAACCATGCTGAAACGGCTTTTCTGAGCTTGTCTGATGATGAAAAAAGCATTGTAATAGTCATCATCAGTAAAGTCATTGGAAAGTACAAAAACTATTAACCTGTCCAGAACTGTGCATGAAACGCTTTTTTGAGGTTGTCTGATTCTGAAAATGCATGTTGTAATGTTTCATTGAACAAAGTAATAAAAATATACAAAAACACTAAACCACAACAGAACTGTGCATTAAACGGTATTTAAAGCTTGTTTCATGCTTTTCTGAATTTGTCTGATGATGAAAAAAGCATTGTAAATGTCATCATCAGTAAAGTCATTGGAAAGTATAAAAACTATTAACCTGTCCAGAACTGTGCATGAAACGCTTTTTTGAGGTTCTCTGATTCTGAAAATGCATGTTGTAATGTTTCATGTAACAAAATAATAAAAATATACAAAAACGCTAAACCACAACAGAACTGTGCATTAAACGGTATTAAACGCTTGTCTGATGCTTTTCTAAATTTGTCTAATGATGAAAAAAGCACTGTAAATGACATTTTTAATAATTGAAATGGATTGAACAAAAACAATTAAAACGCTCCAGAACTGTGCATGAAACGCTTTTTTGAGGTGGTATGATTCTGAAAATGAACGTTGTAATGTTACAATAAACAAAGTAATAAAATTAAACAAAGACACTAAAACCACTCAGGAACTGTGCTAAACACACTGATTTGGGCTTGGCTTACGCTATTCAATTTCACTATCACATTGTCTGACACTTAAACTGCTCTTTTTAATGTCACTATCATCAAAGTAAAAGGAATAACTAAGGAAACAGTTAAATACCACAGACTTAAATTGTATAAACTTGTGTGATACTGAAACGCATTCAATTACAATATCATCAACGTAATAGGACGGGGAATAGATTCTGAAACACTACCGAACTGAGCTAAACGAGATTCGTTAAGCTTTTTGTGAAGTCACTTTTAACAAAGTATTAGACATGTAGAACAAACACTAACTCCAAAACTTTGTTTTCAAGCACTTCTTTGAGCTTGTCTGATACTGAAATGCATTTTGATATGTCCCAATGAACGACAAACTCAGAATGTTCAAAAACAGTAAAACACACCAGAACCATGCTAAACGGCTTTTCTGAGCTTGTCTGATGATGAAAAAAGCATTGTAATAGTCATCATCAGTAAAGTCATTGGAAAGTACAAAAACTATTAACCTGTCCAGAACTGTGCATGAAACGCTTTTTTGAGGTTGTTTGATTCTGAAAATGCATGTTGTAATGTTTCAATGAACAAAGTAATACAAATAAACAAATACACTAAACCACGACAGAACTGTGAATTAAACGTTTAAAAGAGCTTAACTGCTGCTTTTCTGAGTTTGACTGATGATGACAAAAGCATTGTAGATTTCATCATCAGTAAAGTCATTGGAAAGTACAAAAACAATTAACCTCTCCAGAACTGTGCGTAAAACGCATTTTTGAGGTTGTCTGATTCTGAAAATGCACGTTGTAATGTTTCAATGAACAAAGTGATAAAATTAAACCAAGACACTAAAACCACTCAGGAACTGTGCTAAACACACTGATTTGGGCTTGGCTTACGCTATTCAATGTCACTATCAACAAATTATAAGAAATGTTCATAAACACTGAAAGATTCCAGCACTGTGCCAATCGGTTTGTCTGACGCTGAAACTGCTCTTTATAATGTCACTATCATTAAAGTAAAAGGAATAATTAAGGAAACAGTGAAATACCACAGAACTAATTTTTATAAGCTTGTGCCATACTGAAATGCATTCAATTACAATATCATCAACGTAATAGGAAGGGGAACAGATTCTGAAACACTACAGAACTGAGCTAAAGGAGATTCGTTAAGCTTTTTGTGAAGTCCCTTTTAACAAAGTATTAGACATGTAGAACAAACACTAACTCCAAAACTTTGTTTTCAAGCACTTCTTTAAGCTTGTCTGATACTGAAATGCATTTTGATATGTCCCAATGAACGACAAACTCAGAATGTTCAAAAACAGTAAAACACACCAGAACCATGCTGAAACGGCTTTTCTGAGCTTGTCTGATGATGAAAAAAGCATTGTAATAGTCATCATCAGTAAAGTCATTGGAAAGTACAAAAACTATTAACCTGTCCAGAACTGTGCATGAAACGCTTTTTTGAGGTTCTCTGATTCTGAAAATGCATGTTGTAATGTTTCATGTAACAAAATAATAAAAATATACAAAAACGCTAAACCACAACAGAACTGTGCATTAAACGGTATTAAACGCTTGTCTGATGCTTTTCTAAATTTGTCTAATGATGAAAAAAGCATTGTAAATGACATTTTTAATAATTGAAATGGATTGAACAAAAACAATTAAAACGCTCCAGAACTGTGCATGAAACGCTTTTTTGAGGTGGTATGATTCTGAAAATGAACGTTGTAATGTTACAATAAACAAAGTAATAAAATTAAACAAAGACACTAAAACCACTCAGGAACTGTGCTAAACACACTGATTTGGGCTTGGCTTACGCTATTCAATTTCACTATCACATTGTCTGACACTTAAACTGCTCTTTTTAATGTCACTATCATCAAAGTAAAAGGAATAACTAAGGAAACAGTTAAATACCACAGACTTAAATTGTATAAACTTGTGTGATACTGAAACGCATTCAATTACAATATCATCAACGTAATAGGACGGGGAATAGATTCTGAAACACTACCGAACTGAGCTAAACGAGATTCGTTAAGCTTTTTGTGAAGTCACTTTTAACAAAGTATTAGACATGTAGAACAAACACTAACTCCAAAACTTTGTTTTCAAGCACTTCTTTGAGCTTGTCTGATACTGAAATGCATTTTGATATGTCCCAATGAACGACAAACTCAGAATGTTCAAAAACAGTAAAACACACCAGAACCATGCTGAAACGGCTTTTCTGAGCTTGTCTGATGATGAAAAAAGCATTGTAATAGTCATCATCAGTAAAGTCATTGGAAAGTACAAAAACTATTAACCTGTCCAGAACTGTGCATGAAACGCTTTTTTGAGGTTGTTTGATTCTGAAAATGCATGTTGTAATGTTTCAATGAACAAAGTAATACAAATAAACAAATACACTAAACCACGACAGAACTGTGAATTAAACGTTTAAAAGAGCTTAACTGCTGCTTTTCTGAGTTTGACTGATGATGACAAAAGCATTGTAGATTTCATCATCAGTAAAGTCATTGGAAAGTACAAAAACAATTAACCTCTCCAGAACTGTGCGTAAAACGCATTTTTGAGGTTGTCTGATTCTGAAAATGCACGTTGTAATGTTTCAATGAACAAAGTGATAAAATTAAACCAAGACACTAAAACCACTCAGGAACTGTGCTAAACACACTGATTTGGGCTTGGCTTACGCTATTCAATGTCACTATCAACAAATTATAAGAAATGTTCATAAACACTGAAAGATTCCAGCACTGTGCCAATCGGTTTGTCTGACGCTGAAACTGCTCTTTATAATGTCACTATCATTAAAGTAAAAGGAATAATTAAGGAAACAGTGAAATACCACAGAACTAATTTTTATAAGCTTGTGCCATACTGAAATGCATTCAATTACAATATCATCAACGTAATAGGAAGGGGAACAGATTCTGAAACACTACAGAACTGGGCAAAACGAAATTTGTTGAGCTTTTTGTGAAGTCACTTTTAACAAAGTATTAGACATGTAGAACAACCACTAACTCCGAAACGTTGTTTTCAAGCACTTGTTTGAGCTTGTCTGATACTGAAATGCATTTTGATATATCCCAATGAACGACAAACTCAAAATTTTCAAAAACAGTAAAACACACCAGTACCATGCTAAACGGCTTTTCTGAGCTTGTCTGATGATGGTAAAAAGCATTGTAATAGTCATCATATCAGTAAAGTCATTGGAAAGTACAAAAACTATTAACCTGTCCAGAACTGTGCATGAAACGCTTTTTTAAGATTGCCTGATTCTAAAAATGCATGTTGTAATGTTTCAGTGAACAAAGTAATAAAATATACAAAAACACTAAACCAAGTCAGAACTGTGCATTATATGGTATTTAAAGCTTGTTTTATGCTATTCTGAATTCGTCTGATGATGAAAAAAGCATTGTAAATGTCATCATCAGTAAAATCATTGGAAAGTACAAAAACTATTAACCTGTCCAGAACTGTGCATGAAACGCTTTTTTGAGGTTGTCTGATTCTGAAAATGCATGTTGTAATGTTTCATTTAACAAAGTAATAAAAATATACAAAAACAATAAACCACGTCAGAACTGTGCATTAAACGGTATTTAAAGCTTGTCTGATGCTTTTCTGAGTTTGTCTAATAATGACAAAAGCATTGTAAATGACATTTTTAATAATTGAAAGGGATTGGACAAAAACAATTAAAACGCTCCAGAACTATGCATGAAAGGCTTTTTTGAGGTGGTATGATTCTGAAAATGAACGTTGTAATGTTACAATAAACAAACTAATAAAATTAAACAAAGACACTAAAACCACTCAGGAACTGTGCTAAACACACTTATTTGGGCTTGGCTGACGCTATTCAATGTCACTATCAACAAATTATAAGAAATGTTCATAAACACTGAAACATTCCAGCACTTGTGCCAATCGGTTTGTCTGACGCTTAAACTGCTCTTTTTAATGTCACTATCATCAAAGTAAAAGGAATAACTAAGGAAACAGTTAAATACCACAGATTTAAATTTTATAAACTTGTGTGATACTGAAACGCATTCAATTACAATATCATCAACGTAATAGGACGGGGAATAGATTCTGAAACACTACAGAACTGAGCTAAAGGAGATTCGTTAAGCTTTTTGTGAAGTCCCTTTTAACAAAGTATTAGACATGTAGAACAAACACTAACTCCAAAACTTTGTTTTCAAGCACTTCTTTAAGCTTGTCTGATACTGAAATGCATTTTGATATGTCCCAATGAACGACAAACTCAGAATGTTCAAAAACAGTAAAACACACCAGAACCATGCTGAAACGGCTTTTCTGAGCTTGTCTGATGATGAAAAAAGCATTGTAATAGTCATCATCAGTAAAGTCATTGGAAAGTACAAAAACTATTAACCTGTCCAGAACTGTGCATGAATCGCTTTTTTGAGGTTGTCTGATTCTGAAAATGCATGTTGTAATGTTTCATTGAACAAAGTAATAAAAATATACAAAAACACTAAACCACAACAGAACTGTGCATTAAACGGTATTTAAAGCTTGTTTCATGCTTTTCTGAATTTGTCTGATGATGAAAAAAGCATTGTAAATGTCATCATCAGTAAAGTCATTGGAAAGTATAAAAACTATTAACCTGTCCAGAACTGTGCATGAAACGCTTTTTTGAGGTTCTCTGATTCTGAAAATGCATGTTGTAATGTTTCATGTAACAAAATAATAAAAATATACAAAAACGCTAAACCACAACAGAACTGTGCATTAAACGGTATTAAACGCTTGTCTGATGCTTTTCTAAATTTGTCTAATGATGAAAAAAGCATTGTAAATGACATTTTTAATAATTGAAATGGATTGTACAAAAACAATTAAAACGCTCCAGAACTGTGCATGAAACGCTTTTTTGAGGTGGTATGATTCTGAAAATGAACGTTGTAATGTTACAATAAACAAAGTAATAAAATTAAACAAAGACACTAAAACCACTCAGGAACTGTGCTAAACACACTGATTTGGGCTTGGCTTACGCTATTCAATTTCACTATCACATTGTCTGACACTTAAACTGCTCTTTTTAATGTCACTATCATCAAAGTAAAAGGAATAACTAAGGAAACAGTTAAATACCACAGACTTAAATTGTATAAACTTGTGTGATACTGAAACGCATTCAATTACAATATCATCAACGTAATAGGACGGGGAATAGATTCTGAAACACTACCGAACTGAGCTAAACGAGATTCGTTAAGCTTTTTGTGAAGTCACTTTTAACAAAGTATTAGACATGTAGAACAAACACTAACTCCAAAACTTTGTTTTCAAGCACTTCTTTGAGCTTGTCTGATACTGAAATGCATTTTGATATGTCCCAATGAACGACAAACTCAGAATGTTCAAAAACAGTAAAACACACCAGAACCATGCTGAAACGGCTTTTCTGAGCTTGTCTGATGATGAAAAAAGCATTGTAATAGTCATCATCAGTAAAGTCATTGGAAAGTACAAAAACTATTAACCTGTCCAGAACTGTGCATGAAACGCTTTTTTGAGGTTGTCTGATTCTGAAAATGCATGTTGTAATGTTTCAATGAACAAAGTAATACAAATAAACAAATACACTAAACCACGACAGAACTGTGAATTAAACGTTTAAAAGAGCTTAACTGCTGCTTTTCTGAGTTTGACTGATGATGACAAAAGCATTGTAGATTTCATCATCAGTAAAGTCATTGGAAAGTACAAAAACAATTAACCTCTCCAGAACTGTGCGTAAAACGCATTTTTGAGGTTGTCTGATTCTGAAAATGCACGTTGTAATGTTTCAATGAACAAAGTGATAAAATTAAACCAAGACACTAAACCACAACAGAACTGTGCAATAAACGGTATTTAAAGCTTGTTTCATGCTTTTCTGAATTTGTCTGATGATGAAAAAAGCATTTTAAATGACATTTTTAATAATTGAAATGGATTGTACAAAAACAATTAAAACTCTCCAAAACTGTGCATGAAACGCTTTATTCATTTGGTATGATTCTAAAAAAAGAACGTAATGTTACAATGAACAAAGTAATAAAATTAAACAAAAACACTTAAATCACTCCGGAACTGTTTATTAAACGTTTTAAAAAGCTTGTCTACTGCTTTTCTGAGTCTGACTGATGGTGAATAAAGCATTGTTAATTTCATCATCAGTAAAGTCATTGAAATGTACAAAAAGTATTAACCTCTCCAGAACCGTGCAGAAATCGCTTTTTTGAGGATGTCTGATTCTTAAAATGCATATTGTACTGTTTCAATGAACAAAGTAATAAAAATATACAAAGACACTACACCACGACAGAACTGTGCATTAAACGCTATTTTAAGCTTGTCTGATGCTTTTCTGAGTTTGGCTTATGATGAAAAAAGCATTGTAAATGACATTTTTAATAATTGAAATGGATTGTACAAAAACAATTAAAACTCTCCAGAACTGTGCATGAAACGCTTTATTCAGGTGGTATGATTCTAAAAAAAGAACGTTGTAATGTTACAATGAACAAAGTAATAAAATTAAACAAAAACACTTAAATCACTCCGGAACTGTTTATTAAACGTTTTAAAAAGCTTGTCTACTGCTTTTCTGAGTCTGACTGATGGTGAATAAAGCATTGTTAATTTCATCATCAGTAAAGTCATTGAAATGTACAAAAAGTATTAACCTCTCCAGAACCGTGCAGAAATCGCTTTTTTGAGGATGTCTGATTCTTAAAATGCATGTTGTAATGTTTCAATGAACAAAGTAATAAAAATATACAAATACACTACACCACGACAGAACTGTGCATTAAACGCAATTTTAAGCTTGTCTGATGCTTTTCTGAGTTTGTCTTATGATGAAAAAAGCATTGTAAATGACATTTTTAATAATTGAATTGGATTGTACAAAAACAATTAAAACTCACCAGAACTGTGCATGAAACGCTTTTTTGAGGATGTCTGATTCTGAAAATGCATGTTGTAATGTTTCAGTGAACAAAGTAATAAAAATATACAAAAACACTAAACAACGTCAGAACTGTGCATTAAACGGTATTTAAAGCTTGTTTCATGCTTTTCTGAATTTGTCTAATGATGAAAAAAGCATTGTAAATGTCATCATCAGTAAAATAATTGGAAAGTTCAAAAAGTATTAACCTCTCCAGAACCGTGCAGAAATCGCTTTTTTGAGGATGTCTGATTCTTAAAATGCATGTTGTAATGTTTCAATGAACAAAGTAATAAAAATATACAAATACACTACACCACGACAGAACTGTGCATTAAACGCTATTTTAAGCTTGTCTGATGCTTTTCTGAGTTTGTCTTATGATGAAAAAAGCATTGTAAATGACATTTTTAATAATTGAAATGGATTGTACAAAAACAATTAAAACGCTCCAGAACTGTGCATGAAACGCTTTTTTGAGGTGGTATGATTCTGAAAATGAACGTTGTAATGTTACAATAAACAAACTAATAAAATTAAACAAAGACACTTAAACCACTCAGGAACTGTGCTAAACACACTTATTTGGGCTTGGCTGACGCTATTCAATGTCACTATCAACAAATTATAAGAAATGTTCATAAACACTGAAACATTCCAGCACTGTGCCAATCGGTTTGTCTGACGCTGAAACTGCTCTTTTTAATGTCACTATCATCAATGTAAAAGGAATAATTAAGGAAACAGTGAAAAACTACAGAACTAATTTTTACAAGCTTGTGCCATACTGAAATGAATTCAATTACAATATCATCAACGTAATAGGAAGGGGAATAGATTCTGAAACACTACAGAACTGGGCAAAACGAAATTTGTTGAGCTTTTTGTGAAGTCACTTTTAACAAAGTATTAGACATGTAGAACAAACACTAACTCCAAAACTTTGTTTTCAAGCACTTCTTTGAGCTTGTCTGATACTGAAATGCATTTTGATATGTCCCAATGAACGACAAACTCAGAATGTTCAAAAACAGTCAAACACACCAGAAACCATGCTGAAACGGCTTTTCTGAGCTTGTCTGATGATGAAAAAAGCTTTGTAATAGTCATCATCAGAAAAGTCATTGGAAAGTACAAAAACAATTAAAACTCTCCAGAACTGTGCATGAAACGCTTTTTTGAGGTTGTCTGATTCTGAAAATGAACGTTGTAATGTTACAATGAACAAAGTAAAAAAAGGTTGTCTGATTCTTAAAATGCATGTTGTAATGTTTCAATGAACAAAGTAATACAAATATACAAATACACAAAACCTGGACAGAACTGTGTATTAAACGTTTAACAGAGCTTAACTGCTGCTTTTCTGAGTTTGACTGATGATGACAAAAGCATTGTAAATGTCATCATTAGTAAAGTCACTGGAAAGTACAAAAACTATTAACCTGTCCAGAACTGTGCATGAATCGCTTTTTTGAGGTTGTCTGATTCTGAAAATGCATGTTGTAATGTTTCATTGAACAAAGTAATAAAAATATACAAAAACACTAAACCACAACAGAACTGTGCAATAAACGGTATTTAAAGCTTGTTTCATGCTTTTCTGAATTTGTCTGATGATGAAAAAAGCATTGTAAATGACATTTTTAATAATTGAAATGGATTGTACAAAAACAATTAAAACTCTCCAGAACTGTGCATGAAACGCTTTATTCAGGTGGTATGATTCTAAAAAAAGAACGTTGTAATGTTACAATGAACAAAGTAATAAAATTAAACAAAAACACTTAAATCACTCCGGAACTGTTTATTAAACGTTTTAAAAAGCTTGTCTACTGCTTTTCTGAGTCTGACTGATGGTGAATAAAGCATTGTTAATTTCATCATCAGTAAAGTCATTGAAATGTACAAAAAGTATTAACCTCTCCAGAACCGTGCAGAAATCGCTTTTTTGAGGATGTCTGATTCTTAAAATGCATGTTGTAATGTTTCAATGAACAAAGTAATAAAAATATACAAATACACTACACCACGACAGAACTGTGCATTAAACGCAATTTTAAGCTTGTCTGATGCTTTTCTGAGTTTGTCTTATGATGAAAAAAGCATTGTAAATGACATTTTTAATAATTGAATTGGATTGTACAAAAACAATTAAAACTCACCAGAACTGTGCATGAAACGCTTTTTTGAGGATGTCTGATTCTGAAAATGCATGTTGTAATGTTTCAGTGAACAAAGTAATAAAAATATACAAAAACACTAAACAACGTCAGAACTGTGCATTAAACGGTATTTAAAGCTTGTTTCATGCTTTTCTGAATTTGTCTAATGATGAAAAAAGCATTGTAAATGTCATCATCAGTAAAATAATTGGAAAGTTCAAAAAGTATTAACCTCTCCAGAACCGTGCAGAAATCGCTTTTTTGAGGATGTCTGATTCTTAAAATGCATGTTGTAATGTTTCAATGAACAAAGTAATAAAAATATACAAATACACTACACCACGACAGAACTGTGCATTAAACGCTATTTTAAGCTTGTCTGATGCTTTTCTGAGTTTGTCTTATGATGAAAAAAGCATTGTAAATGACATTTTTAATAATTGAAATGGATTGTACAAAAACAATTAAAACGCTCCAGAACTGTGCATGAAACGCTTTTTTGAGGTGGTATGATTCTGAAAATGAACGTTGTAATGTTACAATAAACAAACTAATAAAATTAAACAAAGACACTTAAACCACTCAGGAACTGTGCTAAACACACTTATTTGGGCTTGGCTGACGCTATTCAATGTCACTATCAACAAATTATAAGAAATGTTCATAAACACTGAAACATTCCAGCACTGTGCCAATCGGTTTGTCTGACGCTGAAACTGCTCTTTTTAATGTCACTATCATCAATGTAAAAGGAATAATTAAGGAAACAGTGAAAAACTACAGAACTAATTTTTACAAGCTTGTGCCATACTGAAATGAATTCAATTACAATATCATCAACGTAATAGGAAGGGGAACAGATTCTGAAACACTACAGAACTGGGCAAAACGAAATTTGTTGAGCTTTTTGTGAAGTCACTTTTAACAAAGTATTAGACATGTAGAACAAACACTAACTCCAAAACTTTGTTTTCAAGCACTTCTTTGAGCTTGTCTGATACTGAAATGCATTTTGATATGTCCCAATGAACGACAAACTCAGAATGTTCAAAAACAGTCAAACACACCAGAACCATGCTGAAACGGCTTTTCTGAGCTTGTCTGATGATGAAAAAAGCTTTGTAATAGTCATCATCAGAAAAGTCATTGGAAAGTACAAAAACCATTAAAACTCTCCAGAACTGTGCATGAAACGCTTTTTTGAGGTTGTCTGATTCTGAAAATGAACGTTGTAATGTTACAATGAACAAAGTAAAAAAGGTTGTCTGATTCTTAAAATGCATGTTGTAATGTTTCAATGAACAAAGTAATAAAAATATACAAATACACAAAACCTGGACAGAACTGTGTATTAAACGTTTAACAGAGCTTAACTGCTGCTTTTCTGAGTTTGACTGATGATGACAAAAGCATTGTAAATTTCATCATCAGTAAAGTCATTGGAAAGTACAAAAACTATTAACCTGTCCAGAACTGTGCATGAAACGCTTTTTTGAGGTTGTCTGATTCTGAAAATGCATGTTGTAATGTTTCATTGAACAAAGTAATAAAAATATACAAAAACACTAAACCACAACAGAACTGTGCAATAAACGGTATTTAAAGCTTGTTTCATGCTTTTCTGAATTTGTCTGATGATGAAAAAAGCATTGTAAATGACATTTTTAATAATTGTACAAAAGCAATTAAAACTCTCCAGAACTGTGCTTGAAACGCTTTTTTGAGGTGGTATGATTTTGAAAATGAACGTTGTAATGTTACAATGAACAAAGTAATAAAATTAAACAAAAACACTGAAACCACTCAGGAACTGTGTATTAAACTTTTAAAGAGCTTGTTTGATGATATTCTGAGTTTGTCTAATAATGAAAAAAGCATTGTAAATGACATTTTTATTAATTGAAATGGATTGTACATAAACAATTAAAACTCTCCAGAACTGTGCATGAAACGCTTTTTTGAGGTTGTATGCTTCTGAAAATGAACGTTGTAATGTTTCAGTGAACAAAGTAATACAATTATACAAAAACACTTATACCACTCAGGAATTGTGTATTAAACGTTTTAAAGAACTTGTCTACTGCTTTTCTGAGTTTGACTGATGATGAAAAAAGCCATGGTAATTTCATCATCAGTAAAGTTATTGGAATGTACTTTTTGTATTAACCTCTCCAGAAACGTGCTTGAATCGCGATTTTGAGGATGTCTGACTCTTAAAATGCATGTTGTAATGTTTCAATGGACAAAGTAATAAAAATATACAAATACACTAAACCACGACAGAACTGTGCAATAAACAGTATTTAAAGCTTGTTTCATGCTTTTCTGAATTTGTCTGATGATGAAAAAAGCATTGTAAATGACATTTTTAATAATTGAAATGGATTGTACAAAAACAATTAAAACTCTCCAGAACTGTGCATGAAACGCTTTATTCAGGTGGTATGATTCTAAAAAAAGAACGTTGTAATGTTACAATGAACAAAGTAATAAAAACATACAAATACACTAAACCTAGACAGAACTGTGTATTAAACGTTTAAAAGCGCTTAACTGCTTCTTTTCTAAATTTGACTGATGCTGACAAAAGCATTGTAGATTTCATCATATCAGTAAAGTCATTGGAAAGTACAAAAACTATTAACCTGTCCAAAACTGTGCATGAAACGCTTTTTTGAGGTTGTCTGATTCTGAAAATGCATGTTGTAATGTTTCATTGAACAAAGTAATAAAAATATACAAAAACACTAAACCACGTCAGAACTGTGCATTAAACGCTATTTAAAGCTTGTCTGATGCTTTTCTGAGTTTGTCTAATGATGAAAAAAGCATTGTAAATGACATTTTTAATAATTGAAATGGATTGGACAAGAACAATTAAAACTCTCCAGAACTGTGCATGAAACGCTTTTTTGAGGTTGTCTGATTCTGAAAATGAACGTTGTAATGTTACAATGAACAAAGTAAAAAAAGGTTGTCTGATTCTTAAAATGCATGTTGTAATGTTTCAATGAACAAAGTAATAAAAATTTACAAATACACAAAACCTGGACAGAACTGTGTATTAAACGTTTAACAGAGCTTAACTGCTGCTTTTCTGAGTTTGACTGATGATGACAAAAGCATTGTAGATTTCATCAACAGTAAAGTCATTGGAAAGTACAAAAACAATTAACCTCTCCAGAACTGTGCGTAAAACGCATTTTTGAGGTTGTCTGTTTCTGAAAATGCACGTTGTAATGTTTCAATGAACAAAGTGATAAAATTAAACCAAGACACTAAAACCACTCAGGAACTGTGCTAAACACACTGATTTGGGCTTGGCTTACGCTATTCAATGTCACTATCAACAAATTATAAGAAATGTTCATAAACACTGAAAGATTCCAGCACTGTGCCAATCGGTTTGTCTGACGCTGAAACTGCTCTTTTTAATGTCACTATCATCAATGTAAAAGGAATAATTAAGGAAACAGTGAAAAACTACAGAACTAATTTTTATAAGCTTGTGCCATACTGAAATGCATTCAATTACAATATCATCAACGTAATAGGAAGATGAACAGATTCTGAAACACTACAGAACTGGGCAAATCGAAATTTGTTGAGCTTTTTGTGAAGTCACTTTTAACAAAGTATTAGACATGTAGAACAACCACTAACTCCGAAACGTTGTTTTCAAGCACTTGTTTGAGCTTGTCTGACACTGAAATGCATTTTGATATATCCCAATGAACGACAAACTCAAAATTTTCAAAAACAGTAAAACACACCAGAACCATGCTAAACGGCTTTTCTGAGCTTGTCTGATGATGGTAAAAAGCATTGTAATAGTCATCATATCAGTAAAGTCATTGGAAAGTACAAAAACTATTAACCTGTCCAGAACTGTGCATGAAACGCTTTTTTGAGGTTGTCTGATTCTGAAAATGCATGTTGTAATGTTTCATTGAACAAAGTAATAAAAATATACAAATACACTAAACCACGACAGAACTGTGCATTAAACGGTATTTAAAGCTTGTTTCATGCTTTTCTGAATTTGATGATGAAAAAAGCATTGTAAATGTCATCATCAGTAAAATCATTGGAAAGTACAAAAACTATTAACCTGTCCAGAACTGTGCATGAAACGCTTTTTTGAGGTTGTCTGATTCTGAAAATGCATGTTGTAATGTTTCAGTGAACAAAGTAATAAAAATACACAAAAACACTAAACGACGTCAGAACTGTGCATTAAACGCTATTTAAAGCTTGTCTGATGCTTTTCTAAGTTTGTCTAATGATGAAAAAACCATTGTAAATGACATTTTTAATAATTGAAATGGATTGGACAATAACAATTAAAACGCTCCAGAACTGTGCATGAAACGCTTTTTTGAGGTGGTATGAATCTGAAAATGAACGTTGTAATGTTACAATAAAGAAACTAATAAAATTAAACAAAGACACTAAAACCACTCAGGAACTGTGCTAAACACACTTATTTGGGCTTGGCTGACGCTATTCAATGTCACTATCAACAAATTATAAGAAATGTTCATAAACACTGAAACATTCCAGCACTGTGCCAATCGGTTTGTCTGACGCTTAAACTGCTCTTTTTAATGTCAATATCATCAAAGTAAAAGGAATAACTAAGGAAACAGTGAAATACCACAGATTTAAATTGTATAAACTTGTGTGATACTGAAACGCATTCAATTACAATATCATCAACGTAATAGGACGGGGAATAGATTCTGAAACACTACAGAACTGGGCTAAACGAGATTCGTTGAGCTTTTTGTGAAGTCACTTTTAACAAAGTATTAGACATGTAGAACAAACACTAACTCCAAAACTTTGTTTTCAAGCACTTCTTTAAGCTTGTCTGATACTGAAATGCATTTTGATATGTCCCAATGAACGACAAACTCAGAATGTTCAAAAACAGTAAAACACACCAGAACCATGCTGAAACGGCTTTTCTGAGCTTGTCTGATGATGAAAAAAGCATTGCAATAGTCATCATCAGTAAAGTCATTGGAAAGTACAAAAACTATTAACCTGTCCAGAACTGTGCATGAAACGCTTTTTTGAGGTTATCTGATTCTGAAAATGCATGTTGTAATGTTTCATTGAACAAAGTAATAAAAATATACAAAAACACTAAACCACAACAGAACTGTGCAATAAACGGTATTTAAAGCTTGTTTCATGCTTTTCTGAATTTGTCTGATGATGAAAAAAGCATTGTAAATGACATTTTTAATAATTGAAATGGATTGTACAAAAACAATTAAAACTCTCCAGAACTGTGCATGAAACGCTTTATTCAGGTGGTATGATTCTAAAAAAAGAACGTTGTAATGTTACAATGAACAAAGTAATAAAAACATACAAATACACTAAACCTAGACAGAACTGTGTATTAAACGTTTAAAAGCGCTTAACTGCTTCTTTTCTAAATTTGACTGATGCTGACAAAAGCATTGTAGATTTCATCATCAGTAAAGTCCTTGGAAAGTACAAAAACTATTAACCTGTCCAGAACTGTGCATGAAACGCTTTTTTGAGGTTGTCTGATTCTGAAAATGCATGTTGTAATGTTTCATTGAACAAAGTAATAAAAATATACAAAAACACTAAACAACGTCAGAACTGTGCATTAAACGGTATTTAAAGCTTGTCTGATGCTTTTCTGAGTTTGTCTAATGATGAAAAAAGCATTGTAAATGACATTTTTAATAATTGAAATGGATTGGACAAGAACAATTAAAACTCTCCAGAACTGTGCATGAAACGCTTTTTTGAGGTTGTCTGATTCTGAAAATGAACGTTGTAATGTTACAATGAACAAAGTAAAAAAAGGTTGTCTGATTCTTAAAATGCATGTTGTAATGTTTCAATGAACAAAGTAATAAAAATATACAAATACACAAAACCTGGACAGAACTGTGTATTAAACGTTTAACAGAGCTTAACTGCAGCTTTTCTGAGTTTGACTGATGATGACAAAAGCATTGTAAATTTCATCATCATTAAAGTCATTGGAAAGTACAAAAACTATTAACCTGTCCAGAACTGTGCATAAATCGCTTTTTTGAGGTTGTCTGATTCTGAAAATGCATGTTGTAATGTTTTATTGAACAAAGTAATAAAATTAAACAAAGACACTAAAACCACTCAGGAACTGTGCTAAACACACTTTTTTGGGCTTGGCTGACGCTATTCAATGTCACTATCAACAAATTATAAGAAATGTTCATAAACACTGAAGCATTCCAGCACTGTGCCAATCGGTTTGTCTGACGCTGAAACTGCTCTTTTTAATGTCACTATCATCAAAGTAAAAGGAATAATTAAGGAAACAGTGAAATACCACAGAACTAAATTTTATAAACTTGTGTGATACTGAAACGCATTCAGTTACAATATCATCAACGTAATAGGAATAGATTCTGAAACACTACAGAACTGGGCTAAACGAGATTCGTTGAGCTTTTTGTGAAGTCACTTTTAACAAAGTATTAGACATGTAGAACAACCACTAACTCCAAAACTTTGTTTTCAAGCACTTCTTTGAGCTTGTCTGATACTGAAATGAATTTTGATATGTCCCAATGAACGACAAACTCAGAATGTTCAAAAACAGTAAAACACACCAGAACCATGCTAAACGGCCTTTCTGAGCTTGTCTGATGATGGTAAAAAGCATTGTAATAGTCATCATATCAGTAAAGTCATTGGAAAGTACATAAACTATTAACCTGTCCAGAACTGTGCATGAAACGCTTTTTTGAGGTTGTCTGATTCTGAAAATGCATGTTGTAATGTTTCATTGAACAAAGTAATAAAAATATACAAAAACACTAAACCACAACAGAACTGTGCAATAAACGGTATTTAAAGCTTGTTTCATGCTTTTCTGAATTTGTCTTATGATGAAAAAAGCATTGTAAATGACATTTTTAATAATTGTACAAAAGCAATTAAAACTCTCCAGAACTGTGCTTGAAACGCTTTTTTGAGGTGGTATGATTTTGAAAATGAACGTTGTAATGTTACAATGAACAAAGTAATAAAATTAAACAAAAACACTTAAACCACTCAGGAACTGTGTATTAAACGTTTTAAAGAGCTTGTTTGATGCTATTCTGAGTTTGTCTAATAATGAAAAAAGCATTGTAAATGACATTTTTATTAATTGAAATGGATTGTACATAAACAATTAAAACTCTCCAGAACTGTGCATGAAACGCTTTTTTGAGGTTGTATGCTTCTGAAAATGAACGTTGTAATGTTTCAGTGAACAAAGTAATACAATTATACAAAAACACTTATACCACTCAGGAATTGTGTATTAAACGTTTTAAAGAACTTGTCCACTGCTTTTCTGAGTTTGACTGATGAAAAAAGCATTGTAAATGACATTTTTAATAATTGTACAAAAGCAATTAAAACTCTCCAGAACTGTGCTTGAAACGCTTTTTTGAGGTGGTATGATTTTGAAAATGAACGTTGTAATGTTACAATGAACAAAGTAATAAAATTAAACAAAAACACTTAAACCACTCAGGAACTGTGTATTAAACGTTTTAAAGAGCTTGTTTGATGCTATTCTGAGTTTGTCTAATAATGAAAAAAGCATTGTAAATGACATTTTTATTAATTGAAATGGATTGGACAAGAACAATTAAAACTCTCCAGAACTGTGCATGAAACGCTTTTTTGAGGTTGTCTGATTCTGAAAATGAACGTTGTAATGTTACAATGAACAAAGTAAAAAAAGGTTGTCTGATTCTTAAAATGCATGTTGTAATGTTTCAATGAACAAAGTAATAAAAATTTACAAATACACAAAACCTGGACAGAACTGTGTATTAAACGTTTAACAGAGCTTAACTGCTGCTTTTCTGAGTTTGACTGATGATGACAAAAGCATTGTAAATTTCATCATCATTAAAGTCATTGGAAAGTACAAAAACTATTAACCTGTCCAGAACTGTGCATGAATCGCTTTTTTGAGGTTGTCTGATTCTGAAAATGCATGTTGTAATGTTTTATTGAACAAAGTAATAAAATTAAACAAAGACACTAAAACCACTCAGGAACTGTGCTAAACACACTTTTTTGGGCTTGGCTGACGCTATTCAATGTCACTATCAACAAATTATAAGAAATGTTCATAAACACTGAAACATTCCAGCACTGTGCCAATCGGTTTGTCTGACGCTGAAACTGCTCTTTTTAATGTCACTATCATCAATGTAAAAGAAATAATTAAGGAAACAGTGAAAAACTACAGAACTAAATTTTATAAGCTTGTGCCATACTGAAATGCATTTAATTACAACATCATCAACGTAATAGGAAGGGGAACAGATTCTGAAACACTACAGAACTGGGCAAATCGAAATTTGTTGAGCTTTTTGTGAAGTCACTTTTAACAAAGTATTAGACATGTAGAACAACCACTAACTCCGAAACGTTGTTTTCAAGCACTTGTTTGAGCTTGTCTGATACTGAAATGCATTTTGATTTATCCCAATGAACGACAAACTCAAAATGTTCAAAAACAGTAAAACACACCAGAACCATGCTAAACGGCTTTTCTGAGCTTGTCTGATGATGGTAAAAAGCATTGTAATAGTCATCATATCAGTAAAGTCATTGGAAAGTACAAAAACTATTAACCTGTCCAGAACTGTGCATGAAACGCTTTTTTGAGGTTGTCTGATTCTGAAAATGCATGTTGTAATGTTTCATTGAACAAAGTAATAAAAATATACAAAAACACTAAACCACAACAGAACTGTGCAATAAACGGTATTTAAAGCTTGTTTCATGCTTTTCTGAATTTGTCTGATGATGAAAAAAGCATTGTAAATGACATTTTTAATAATTGTACAAAAGCAATTAAAACTCTCCAGAACTGTGCTTGAAACGCTTTTTTGAGGTGGTATGATTTTGAAAATGAACGTTGTAATGTTACAATGAACAAAGTAATAAAATTAAACAAAAACACTGAAACCACTCAGGAACTGTGTATTAAACTTTTAAAGAGCTTGTTTGATGATATTCTGAGTTTGTCTAATAATGAAAAAAGCATTGTAAATGACATTTGTATTAATTGAAATGGATTGTACATAAACAATTAAAACTCTCCAGAACTGTGCATGAAACGCTTTTTTGAGGTTGTATGCTTCTGAAAATGAACGTTGTAATGTTTCAGTGAACAAAGTAATACAATTATACAAAAACACTTATACCACTCAGGAATTGTGTATTAAACGTTTTAAAGAACTTGTCTACTGCTTTTCTGAGTTTGACTGATGATGAAAAAAGCCATGGTAATTTCATCATCAGTAAAGTTATTGGAATGTACTTTTTGTATTAACCTCTCCAGAAACGTGCTTGAATCGCGATTTTGAGGATGTCTGACTCTTAAAATGCATGTTGTAATGTTTCAATGGACAAAGTAATAAAAATATACAAATACACTAAACCACGACAGAACTGTGCAATAAACAGTATTTAAAGCTTGTTTCATGCTTTTCTGAATTTGTCTGATGATGAAAAAAGCATTGTAAATGACATTTTTAATAATTGAAATGGATTGTACAAAAACAATTAAAACTCTCCAGAACTGTGCATGAAACGCTTTATTCAGGTGGTATGATTCTAAAAAAAGAACGTTATAATGTTACAATGAACAAAGTAATAAAAACATACAAATACACTAAACCTAGACAGAACTGTGTATTAAACGTTTAAAAGCGCTTAACTGCTTCTTTTCTAAATTTGACTGATGCTGACAAAAGCATTGTAGATTTCATCATCAGTAAAGTCCTTGGAAAGTACAAAAACTATTAACCTGTCCAGAACTGTGCATGAAACGCTTTTTTGAGGTTGTCTGATTCTGAAAATGCATGTTGTAATGTTTCATTGAACAAAGTAATAAAAATATACAAAAACACTAAACCACGTCAGAACTGTGCATTAAACGCTATTTAAAGCTTGTCTGATGCTTTTCTGAGTTTGTCTAATGATGAAAAAAGCATTGTAAATGACATTTTTAATAATTGAAATGGATTGGACAAGAACAATTAAAACTCTCCAGAACTGTGCATGAAACGCTTTTTTGAGGTTGTCTGATTCTGAAAATGAACGTTGTAATGTTACAATGAACAAAGTAAAAAAAGGTTGTCTGATTCTTAAAATGCATGTTGTAATTTTTCAATGAACAAAGTAATAAAAATATACAAATACACAAAACCTGGACAGAACTGTGTATTAAACGTTTAACAGAGCTTAACTGCAGCTTTTCTGAGTTTGACTGATGATGACAAAAGCATTGTAAATTTCATCATCGGTAAAGTCATTGGAAAGTACAAAAACAATTACCCTCTCCAGAAACTGTGCGTAAAACGCATTTTTGAGGTTGTCTGATTCTGAAAATGCACGTTGTAATGTTTCAATGAACAAAGTAATAAAATTAAACCAAGACACTAAAACCACTCAGGAACTGTGCTAAACACACTGATTTGGGCTTGGCTTACGCTATTCAATGTCACTATCAACAAATTATAAGAAATGTTCATAAACACTGAAAGATTCCAGCACTGTGCCAATCGGTTTGTCTGACGCTGAAACTGCTCTTTTTAATGTCACTATCATCAATGTAAAAGGAATAATTAAGGAAACAGTGAAAAACTACAGAACTAATTTTTATAAGCTTGTGCCATACTGAAATGCATTCAATTACAATATCATCAACGTAATAGGAAGGGGAACAGATTCTGAAACACTACAGAACTGGGCAAATCGAAATTTGTTGAGCTTTTTGTGAAGTCACTTTTAACAAAGTATTAGACATGTAGAACAACCACTAACTCCGAAACGTTGTTTTCAAGCACTTGTTTGAGCTTGTCTGATACTGAAATGCATTTTGATATATCCCAATGAACGACAAACTCAAAATGTTCAAAAACAGTAAAACACACCAGAACCATGCTAAACGGCTTTTCTGAGCTTGTCTGATGATGGTAAAAAGCATTGTAATAGTCATCATATCAGTAAAGTCATTGGAAAGTACAAAAACTATTAACCTGTCCAGAACTGTGCATGAAACGCTTTTTTGAGGTTGTCTGATTCTGAAAATGCATGTTGTAATGTTTCATTGAACAAAGTAATAAAAATATACAAAAACACTAAACCACAACAGAACTGTGCAATAAACGGTATTTAAAGCTTGTTTCATGCTTTTCTGAATTTGTCTGATGATGAAAAAAGCATTGTAAATGACATTTTTAATAATTGAAATGGATTGTACAAAAAGAATTAAAACTCTCCAAAACTGTGCATGAAACGCTTTATTCAGGTGGTATGATTCTAAAAAAAGAACGTTGTAATGTTACAATGAACAAAGTAATAAAATTAAACAAAAACACTTAAATCACTCCGGAACTGTTTATTAAACGTTTTAAAAAGCTTGTCTACTGCTTTTCTGAGTCTGACTGATGGTGAATAAAGCATTGTTAATTTCATCATCAGTAAAGTCATTGAAATGTACAAAAAGTATTAACCTCTCCAGAACCGTGCATAAAGCGCTTTTTTGAGGATGTCTGATTCTTAAAAAGCATGTTGTAATGTTTCAATGAACAAAGTATTAAAAATATACAATAACACTAAACCACGTCAGAACTGTGCATTAAACGGTATTTAAAGCTTGTTTCATGCTTTTCTGAATTTGTCTGATGATGAAAAAAGCATTGTAAATGACATTTTTAATAATTGTACAAAAGCAATTAAAACTCTCCAGAACTGTGCTTGAAACGCTTTTTTGAGGTGGTATGATTTTGAAAATGAACGTTGTAATGTTACAATGAACAAAGTAATAAAATTAAACAAAAACACTTAAACCACTCAGGAACTGTGTATTAAACGTTTTAAAGAGCTTGTTTGATGCTATTCTGAGTTTGTCTAATAATGAAAAAAGCATTGTAAATGACATTTTTATTAATTGAAATGGATTGTACATAAACAATTAAAACTCTCCAGAACTGTGCATGAAACGCTTTTTTGAGGTTGTATGCTTCTGAAAATGAACGTTGTAATGTTTCAGTGAACAAAGTAATACAATTATACAAAAACACTTATACCACTCAGGAATTGTGTATTAAACGTTTTAAAGAACTTGTCTACTGCTTTTCTGAGTTTGACTGATGATGAAAAAAGCC
This sequence comes from Trichomycterus rosablanca, assembly GCF_030014385.1. NCBI lineage: Eukaryota > Metazoa > Chordata > Actinopteri > Siluriformes > Trichomycteridae > Trichomycterus > Trichomycterus rosablanca. The sequence goes on from NC_086007.1 coordinate 17,635,256, forward strand.
ATGGTAATTTCATCATCAGTAAAGTTATTGGAATGTACTTTTTGTATTAACCTCTCCAGAAACGTGCATGAATCGCGTTTTTGAGGATGTCTGACTCTTAAAATGCATGTTGTAATGTTCCAATGGACCAAGTAATAAAAATATACAAATACACTAAACCACGACAGAACTGTGCATTAAACGGTATTTAAAGCTTGTTTCATGCTTTTCTGAATTTGATGATGAAAAAAGCATTGTAAATGTCATCATCAGTAAAATCATTGGAAAGTACAAAAACTATTAACCTGTCCAGAACTGTGCATGAAACGCTTTTTTGAGGTTGTCTGATTCTGAAAATGCATGTTGTAATGTTTCAGTGAACAAAGTAATAAAAATACACAAAAACACTAAACGACGTCAGAACTGTGCATTAAACGCTATTTAAAGCTTGTCTGATGCTTTTCTAAGTTTGTCTAATGATGAAAAAACCATTGTAAATGACATTTTTAATAATTGAAATGGATTGGACAAAAACAATTAAAACGCTCCAGAACTGTGCATGAAACGCTTTTTTGAGGTGGTATGATTCTGAAAATGAACGTTGTAATGTTACAATAAACAAAGTAATAAAATTAAACAAAGACACTAAAACCACTCAGGAACTGTGCTAAACACTTGGCTGGCTAACTTATTTGGGCTTGGCTGACGCTATTCAATGTCACTATCAACAAATTATAAGAAATGTTCATAAACACTGAAACATTCCAGCACTGTGCCAATCGGTTTGTCTGACGCTTAAACTGCTCTTTTTAATGTCACTATCATCAAAGTAAAAGGAATAACTAAGGAAACAGTGAAATACCACAGATTTAAATTGTATAAACTTGTGTGATACTGAAACGCATTCAATTACAATATCATCAACGTAATAGGACGGGGAATAGATTCTGAAACACTACAGAACTGAGCTAAAGGAGATTCGTTAAGCTTTTTGTGAAGTCACTTTTAACAAAGTATTAGACATGTAGAACAAACACTAACTCCAAAACTTTGTTTTCAAGCACTTCTTTGAGCTTGTCTGATACTGAAATGCATTTTGATATGTCCCAATGAACGACAAACTCAGAATGTTCAAAAACAGTAAAACACACCAGAACCATGCTGAAACGGCTTTTCTGAGCTTGTCTGATGATGAAAAAAGCATTGTAATAGTCATCATCAGTAAAGTCATTGGAAAGTACAAAAACTATTAACCTGTCCAGAACTGTGCATGAAACGCTTTTTTGAGGTTGTCTGATTCTGAAAATGCATGTTGTAATGTTTCATTGAACAAAGTAATAAAAATATACAAAAACACTAAACCACAACAGAACTGTGCAATAAACGGTATTTAAAGCTTGTTTCATGCTTTTCTGAATTTGTCTGATGATGAAAAAAGCATTGTAAATGACATTTTTAATAATTGAAATGGATTGTACAAAAACAATTAAAACTCTCCAAAACTGTGCATGAAACGCTTTATTCAGGTGGTATGATTCTAAAAAAAGAACGTTGTAATGTTACAATGAACAAAGTAATAAAATTAAACAAAAACACTTAAATCACTCCGGAACTGTTTATTAAACGTTTTAAAAAGCTTGTCTACTGCTTTTCTGAGTTTGACTGATGGTGAAAAAAGCATTGTTAATTTCATCATCAGTAAAGTCATTGGAATGTACAAAAAGTATTAACCTCTCCAGAACCGTGCATAAAGCGCTTTAATTGAGGATGTCTGATTCTTAAAAAGCATGTTGTAATGTTTCAATGAACAAAGTAATAAAAATATACAATAACACTAAACCACGTCAGAACTGTGCATTAAACGGTATTTAAAGCTTGTTTCATGCTTTTCTGAATTTGTCTGATGATGAAAAAAGCATTGTAAATGACATTTTTAATAATTGTACAAAAGCAATTAAAACTCTCCAGAACTGTGCTTGAAACGCTTTTTTGAGGTGGTATGATTTTGAAAATGAACGTTGTAATGTTACAATGAACAAAGTAATAAAATTAAACAAAAACACTTAAACCACTCAGGAACTGTGTATTAAACGTTTTAAAGAGCTTGTTTGATGCTATTCTGAGTTTGTCTAATAATGAAAAAAGCATTGTAAATGACATTTTTATTAATTGAAATGGATTGTACATAAACAATTAAAACTCTCCAGAACTGTGCATGAAACGCTTTTTTGAGGTTGTATGCTTCTGAAAATGAACGTTGTAATGTTTCAGTGAACAAAGTAATACAATTATACAAAAACACTAAACCACAACAGAACTGTGCAATAAACGGTATTTAAAGCTTGTTTCATGCTTTTCTGAGTTTGACTAATGATGAAAAAAGCCATGGTAATTTCATCATCAGTAAGGTTATTGGAATGTACTTTTTGTATTAACCTCTCCAGAAACGTGCATGAATCGCGTTTTTGAGGATGTCTGACTCTTAAAATGCATGTTGTAATGTTCCAATGGACCAAGTAATAAAAATATACAAATACACTAAACCACGACAGAACTGTGCATTAAACGGTATTTAAAGCTTGTTTCATGCTTTTCTGAATTTGATGATGAAAAAAGCATTGTAAATGTCATCATCAGTAAAATCATTGGAAAGTACAAAAACTATTAACCTGTCCAGAACTGTGCATGAAACGCTTTTTTGAGGTTGTCTGATTCTGAAATGCATGTTGTAATGTTTCAGTGAACAAAGTAATAAAAATACACAAAAACACTAAACGACGTCAGAACTGTGCATTAAACGCTATTTAAAGCTTGTCTGATGCTTTTCTAAGTTTGTCTAATGATGAAAAAACCATTGTAAATGACATTTTTAATAATTGAAATGGATTGGACAAAAACAATTAAAACGCTCCAGAACTGTGCATGAAACGCTTTTTTGAGGTGGTATGATTCTGAAAATGAACGTTGTAATGTTACAATAAACAAAGTAATAAAATTAAACAAAGACACTAAAACCACTCAGGAACTGTGCTAAACACTTGGCTGGCTAACTTATTTGGGCTTGGCTGACGCTATTCAATGTCACTATCAACAAATTATAAGAAATGTTCATAAACACTGAAACATTCCAGCACTGTGCCAATCGATTTGTCTGACGCTTAAACTGCTCTTTTTAATGTCACTATCATCAAAGTAAAAGGAATAACTAAGGAAACAGTGAAATACCACAGATTTAAATTGTATAAACTTGTGTGATACTGAAACGCATTCAATTACAATATCATCAACGTAATAGGACGGGGAATAGATTCTGAAACACTACAGAACTGAGCTAAAGGAGATTCGTTAAGCTTTTTGTGAAGTCACTTTTAACAAAGTATTAGACATGTAGAACAAACACTAACTCCAAAACTTTGTTTTCAAGCACTTCTTTGAGCTTGTCTGATACTGAAATGCATTTTGATATGTCCCAATGAACGACAAACTCAGAATGTTCAAAAACAGTAAAACACACCAGAACCATGCTGAAACGGCTTTTCTAAGACAACTATTATATGTTGTCTGATGATGAAAAAAGCATTGTAATAGTCATCATCAGTAAAGTCATTGGAAAGTACAAAAACTATTAACCTGTCCAGAACTGTGCATGAAACGCTTTTTTGAGGTTGTCTGATTCTGAAAATGCATGTTGTAATGTTTCATTGAACAAAGTAATAAAAATATACAAAAACACTAAACCACAACAGAACTGTGCAATAAACGGTATTTAAAGCTTGTTTCATGCTTTTCTGAATTTGTCTGATGATGAAAAAAGCATTGTAAATGACATTTTTAATAATTGAAATGGATTGTACAAAAACAATTAAAACTCTCCAAAACTGTGCATGAAACGCTTTATTCAGGTGGTATGATTCTAAAAAAAGAACGTTGTAATGTTACAATGAACAAAGTAATAAAATTAAACAAAAACACTTAAATCACTCCGGAACTGTTTATTAAACGTTTTAAAAAGCTTGTCTACTGCTTTTCTGAGTTTGACTGATGGTGAAAAAAGCATTGTTAATTTCATCATCAGTAAAGTCATTGGAATGTACAAAAAGTATTAACCTCTCCAGAACCGTGCATAAAGCGCTTTAATTGAGGATGTCTGATTCTTAAAAAGCATGTTGTAATGTTTCAATGAACAAAGTAATAAAAATATACAATAACACTAAACCACGTCAGAACTGTGCATTAAACGGTATTTAAAGCTTGTTTCATGCTTTTCTGAATTTGTCTGATGATGAAAAAAGCATTGTAAATGACATTTTTAATAATTGTACAAAAGCAATTAAAACTCTCCAGAACTGTGCTTGAAACGCTTTTTTGAGGTGGTATGATTTTGAAAATGAACGTTGTAATGTTACAATGAACAAAGTAATAAAATTAAACAAAAACACTTAAACCACTCAGGAACTGTGTATTAAACGTTTTAAAGAGCTTGTTTGATGCTATTCTGAGTTTGTCTAATAATGAAAAAAGCATTGTAAATGACATTTTTATTAATTGAAATGGATTGTACATAAACAATTAAAACTCTCCAGAACTGTGCATGAAACGCTTTTTTGAGGTTGTATGCTTCTGAAAATGAACGTTGTAATGTTTCAGTGAACAAAGTAATACAATTATACAAAAACACTAAACCACAACAGAACTGTGCAATAAACGGTATTTAAAGCTTGTTTCATGCTTTTCTGAGTTTGACTAATGATGAAAAAAGCCATGGTAATTTCATCATCAGTAAGGTTATTGGAATGTACTTTTTGTATTAACCTCTCCAGAAACGTGCATGAATCGCGTTTTTGAGGATGTCTGACTCTTAAAATGCATGTTGTAATGTTCCAATGGACCAAGTAATAAAAATATACAAATACACTAAACCACGACAGAACTGTGCATTAAACGGTATTTAAAGCTTGTTTCATGCTTTTCTGAATTTGATGATGAAAAAAGCATTGTAAATGTCATCATCAGTAAAATCATTGGAAAGTACAAAAACTATTAACCTGTCCAGAACTGTGCATGAAACGCTTTTTTGAGGTGCATGTTGTAATGTTTCAGTGAACAAAGTAATAAAAATACACAAAAACACTAAACGACGTCAGAACTGTGCATTAAATGCTATTTAAAGCTTGTCTGATGCTTTTCTAAGTTTGTCTAATGATGAAAAAACCATTGTAAATGACATTTTTAATAATTGAAATGGATTGGACAAAAACAATTAAAACGCTCCAGAACTGTGCATGAAACGCTTTTTTGAGGTGGTATGATTCTGAAAATGAACGTTGTAATGTTACAATAAACAAACTAATAAAATTAAACAAAGACACTAAAACCACTCAGGAACTGTGCTAAACACTTGGCTGGCTAACTTATTTGGGCTTGGCTGACGCTATTCAATGTCACTATCAACAAATTATAAGAAATGTTCATAAACACTGAAACATTCCAGCACTGTGCCAATCGGTTTGTCTGACGCTTAAACTGCTCTTTTTAATGTCACTATCATCAAAGTAAAAGGAATAACTAAGGAAACAGTGAAATACCACAGATTTAAATTGTATAAACTTGTGTGATACTGAAACGCATTCAATTACAATATCATCAACGTAATAGGACGGGGAATAGATTCTGAAACACTACAGAACTGAGCTAAAGCTTCGTTAAGCTTTTTGTGAAGTCACTTTTAACAAAGTATTAGACATGTAGAACAAACACTAACTCCAAAACTTTGTTTTCAAGCACTTCTTTGAGCTTGTCTGATACTGAAATGCATTTTGATATGTCCCAATGAACGACAAACTCAGAATGTTCAAAAACAGTAAAACACACCAGAACCATGCTGAAACGGCTTTTCTAAGCTTGTCTGATGATGAAAAAAGCATTGTAATAGTCATCATCAGTAAAGTCATTGGAAAGTACAAAAACTATTAACCTGTCCAGAACTGTGCATGAAACGCTTTTTTGAGGTTGTCTGATTCTGAAAATGCATGTTGTAATGTTTCATTGAACAAAGTAATAAAAATATACAAAAACACTAAACCACGTCAGAACTGTGCATTAAACGGTATTTAAAGCTTGTTTCATGCTTTTCTGAATTTGTCTGATGATGAAAAAAGCATTGTAAATGACATTTTTAATAATTGTACAAAAGCAATTAAAACTCTCCAGAACTGTGCTTGAAACGCTTTTTTGAGGTGGTATGATTTTGAAAATGAACGTTGTAATGTTACAATGAACAAAGTAATAAAATTAAACAAAAACACTTAAACCACTCAGGAACTGTGTATTAAACGTTTTAAAGAGCTTGTTTGATGCTATTCTGAGTTTGTCTAATAATGAAAAAAGCATTGTAAATGACATTTTTATTAATTGAAATGGATTGTACATAAACAATTAAAACTCTCCAGAACTGTGCATGAAACGCTTTTTTGAGGTTGTATGCTTCTGAAAATGAACGTTGTAATGTTTCAGTGAACAAAGTAATACAATTATACAAAAACACTTATACCACTCAGGAATTGTGTATTAAACGTTTTAAAGAACTTGTCTACTGCTTTTCTGAGTTTGACTGATGATGAAAAAAGCCATGGTAATTTCATCATCAGTAAAGTTATTGGAATGTACTTTTTGTATTAACCTCTCCAGAAACGTGCATGAATCGCGTTTTTGAGGATGTCTGACTCTTAAAATGCATGTTGTAATGTTCCAATGGACAAAGTAATAAAAATATACAAATACACTAAACCACGACAGAACTGTGCATTAAACGGTATTTAAAGCTTGTTTCATGCTTTTCTGAATTTGATGATGAAAAAAGCATTGTAAATGTCATCATCAGTAAAATCATTGGAAAGTACAAAAACTATTAACCTGTCCAGAACTGTGCATGAAACGCTTTTTTGAGGTTGTCTGATTCTGAAAATGCATGTTGTAATGTTTCAGTGAACAAAGTAATAAAAATACACAAAAACACTAAACGACGTCAGAACTGTGCATTAAACGCTATTTAAAGCTTGTCTGTTGCTTTTCTCAGTTTGTCTAATGATGAAAAAACCATTGTAAATGACATTTTTAATAATTGAAATGGATTGGACAAAAACAATTAAAACGCTCCAGAACTGTGCATGAAACGCTTTTTTGAGGTGGTATGATTCTGAAAATGAACGTTGTAATGTTACAATAAACAAACTAATAAAATTAAACAAAGACACTAAAACCACTCAGGAACTGTGCTAAACACTTGGCTGGCTAACTTATTTGGGCTTGGCTGACGCTATTCAATGTCACTATCAACAAATTATAAGAAATGTTCATAAACACTGAAACATTCCAGCACTGTGCCAATCGGTTTGTCTGACGCTTAAACTGCTCTTTTTAATGTCACTATCATCAAAGTAAAAGGAATAACTAAGGAAACAGTGAAATACCACAGATTTAAATTGTATAAACTTGTGTGATACTGAAACGCATTCAATTACAATATCATCAACGTAATAGGACGGGGAATAGATTCTGAAACACTACAGAACTGAGCTAAAGGAGATTCGTTAAGCTTTTTGTGAAGTCACTTTTAACAAAGTATTAGACATGTAGAACAAACACTAACTCCAAAACTTTGTTTTCAAGCACTTCTTTGAGCTTGTCTGATACTGAAATGCATTTTGATATGTCCCAATGAACGACAAACTCAGAATGTTCAAAAACAGTAAAACACACCAGAACCATGCTGAAACGGCTTTTCTAAGCTTGTCTGATGATGAAAAAAGCATTGTAATAGTCATCATCAGTAAAGTCATTGGAAAGTACAAAAACTATTAACCTGTCCAGAACTGTGCATGAAACGCTTTTTTGAGGTTGTCTGATTCTGAAAATGCATGTTGTAATGTTTCATTGAACAAAGTAATAAAAATATACAAAAACACTAAACCACAACAGAACTGTGCAATAAACGGTATTTAAAGCTTGTTTCATGCTTTTCTGAATTTGTCTGATGATGAAAAAAGCATTGTAAATGACATTTTTAATAATTGAAATGGATTGTACAAAAAGAATTAAAACTCTCCAAAACTGTGCATGAAACGCTTTATTCAGGTGGTATGATTCTAAAAAAAGAACGTTGTAATGTTACAATGAACAAAGTAATAAAATTAAACAAAAACACTTAAATCACTCCGGAACTGTTTATTAAACGTTTTAAAAAGCTTGTCTACTGCTTTTCTGAGTTTGACTGATGGTGAAAAAAGCATTGTTAATTTCATCATCAGTAAAGTCATTGGAATGTACAAAAAGTATTAACCTCTCCAGAACCGTGCATAAAGCGATTTAATTGAGGATGTCTGATTCTTAAAAAGCATGTTGTAATGTTTCAATGAACAAAGTAATAAAAATATACAATAACACTAAACCACGTCAGAACTGTGCATTAAACGGTATTTAAAGCTTGTTTCATGCTTTTCTGAATTTGTCTGATGATGAAAAAAGCATTGTAAATGACATTTTTAATAATTGTACAAAAGCAATTAAAACTCTCCAGAACTGTGCTTGAAACGCTTTTTTGAGGTGGTATGATTTTGAAAATGAACGTTGTAATGTTACAATGAACAAAGTAATAAAATTAAACAAAAACACTTAAACCACTCAGGAACTGTGTATTAAACGTTTTAAAGAGCTTGTTTGATGCTATTCTGAGTTTGTCTAATAATGAAAAAAGCATTGTAAATGACATTTTTATTAATTGAAATGGATTGTACATAAACAATTAAAACTCTCCAGAACTGTGCATGAAACGCTTTTTTGAGGTTGTATGCTTCTGAAAATGAACGTTGTAATGTTTCAGTGAACAAAGTAATACAATTATACAAAAACACTTATACCACTCAGGAATTGTGTATTAAACGTTTTAAAGAACTTGTCTACTGCTTTTCTGAGTTTGACTGATGATGAAAAAAGCCATGGTAATTTCATCATCAGTAAAGTTATTGGAATGTACTTTTTGTATTAACCTCTCCAGAAACGTGCATAAATCGCGTTTTTGAGGATGTCTGACTCTTAAAATGCATGTTGTAATGTTCCAATGGACAAAGTAATAAAAATATACAAATACACTAAACCACGACAGAACTGTGCATTAAACGGTATTTAAAGCTTGTTTCATGCTTTTCTGAATTTGATGATGAAAAAAGCATTGTAAATGTCATCATCAGTAAAATCATTGGAAAGTACAAAAACTATTAACCTGTCCAGAACTGTGCATGAAACGCTTTTTTGAGGTTGACTGATTCTGAAAATGCATGTTGTAATGTTTCAGTGAACAAAGTAATAAAAATATACAAAAACACTAAACCACGTCAGAACTGTGCATTAAACGCTATTTAAAGCTTGTCTGATGCTTTTCTAAGTTTGTCTAATGATGAAAAAACCATTGTAAATGACATTTTTAATAATTGAAATGGATTGGACAAAAACAATTAAAACGCTCCAGAACTGTGCATGAAACGCTTTTTTGAGGTGGTATGATTCTGAAAATGAACGTTGTAATGTTACAATAAACAAACTAATAAAATTAAACAAAGACACTAAAAACACTCAGGAACTGTGCTAAACACACTTATTTGGGCTTGGCTGACGCTATTCAATGTCACTATCAACAAATTATAAGAAATGTTCATAAACACTGAAACATTCCAGCACTGTGCCAATCGGTTTGTCTGACGCTTAAACTGCTCTTTTTAATGTCACTTTCATCAAAGTAAAAGGAATAACTAAGGAAACAGTGAAATACCACAGATTTAAATTGTATAAACTTGTGTGATACTGAAACGCATTCAATTACAATATCATCAACGTAATAGGACGGGGAATAGATTCTGAAACACTACAGAACTGAGCTAAACGAGATTCGTTAAGCTTTTTGTGAAGTCACTTTTAACAAAGTATTAGACATGTAGAACAAACACTAACTCCAAAACTTTGTTTTCAAGCACTTCTTTAAGCTTGTCTGATACTGAAATGCATTTTGATATGTCCCAATGAACGACAAACTCAGAATGTTCAAAAACAGTAAAACACACCAGAACCATGCTGAAACGGCTTTTCTGAGCTTGTCTGATGATGAAAAAAGCATTGTAATAGTCATCATCAGTAAAGTCATTGGAAAGTACAAAAACTATTAACCTGTCCAGAACTGTGCATGAAACGCTTTTTTGAGGTTGTCTGATTCTGAAAATGCATGTTGTAATGTTTCATTGAACAAAGTAATAAAAATATACAAAAACACTAAACCACAACAGAACTGTGCATTAAACGGTATTTAAAGCTTGTTTCATGCTTTTCTGAATTTGTCTGATGATGAAAAAAGCATTGTAAATGTCATCATCAGTAAAGTCATTGGAAAGTATAAAAACTATTAACCTGTCCAGAACTGTGCATGAAACGCTTTTTTGAGGTTCTCTGATTCTGAAAATGCATGTTGTAATGTTTCATGTAACAAAATAATAAAAATATACAAAAACGCTAAACCACAACAGAACTGTGCATTAAACGGTATTAAACGCTTGTCTGATGCTTTTCTAAATTTGTCTAATGATGAAAAAAGCACTGTAAATGACATTTTTAATAATTGAAATGGATTGAACAAAAACAATTAAAACGCTCCAGAACTGTGCATGAAACGCTTTTTTGAGGTGGTATGATTCTGAAAATGAACGTTGTAATGTTACAATAAACAAAGTAATAAAATTAAACAAAGACACTAAAACCACTCAGGAACTGTGCTAAACACACTGATTTGGGCTTGGCTTACGCTATTCAATTTCACTATCACATTGTCTGACACTTAAACTGCTCTTTTTAATGTCACTATCATCAAAGTAAAAGGAATAACTAAGGAAACAGTTAAATACCACAGACTTAAATTGTATAAACTTGTGTGATACTGAAACGCATTCAATTACAATATCATCAACGTAATAGGACGGGGAATAGATTCTGAAACACTACCGAACTGAGCTAAACGAGATTCGTTAAGCTTTTTGTGAAGTCACTTTTAACAAAGTATTAGACATGTAGAACAAACACTAACTCCAAAACTTTGTTTTCAAGCACTTCTTTGAGCTTGTCTGATACTGAAATGCATTTTGATATGTCCCAATGAACGACAAACTCAGAATGTTCAAAAACAGTAAAACACACCAGAACCATGCTGAAACGGCTTTTCTGAGCTTGTCTGATGATGAAAAAAGCATTGTAATAGTCATCATCAGTAAAGTCATTGGAAAGTACAAAAACTATTAACCTGTCCAGAACTGTGCATGAAACGCTTTTTTGAGGTTGTTTGATTCTGAAAATGCATGTTGTAATGTTTCAATGAACAAAGTAATACAAATAAACAAATACACTAAACCACGACAGAACTGTGAATTAAACGTTTAAAAGAGCTTAACTGCTGCTTTTCTGAGTTTGACTGATGATGACAAAAGCATTGTAGATTTCATCATCAGTAAAGTCATTGGAAAGTACAAAAACAATTAACCTCTCCAGAACTGTGCGTAAAACGCATTTTTGAGGTTGTCTGATTCTGAAAATGCACGTTGTAATGTTTCAATGAACAAAGTGATAAAATTAAACCAAGACACTAAAACCACTCAGGAACTGTGCTAAACACACTGATTTGGGCTTGGCTTACGCTATTCAATGTCACTATCAACAAATTATAAGAAATGTTCATAAACACTGAAAGATTCCAGCACTGTGCCAATCGGTTTGTCTGACGCTGAAACTGCTCTTTATAATGTCACTATCATTAAAGTAAAAGGAATAATTAAGGAAACAGTGAAATACCACAGAACTAATTTTTATAAGCTTGTGCCATACTGAAATGCATTCAATTACAATATCATCAACGTAATAGGAAGGGGAACAGATTCTGAAACACTACAGAACTGAGCTAAAGGAGATTCGTTAAGCTTTTTGTGAAGTCCCTTTTAACAAAGTATTAGACATGTAGAACAAACACTAACTCCAAAACTTTGTTTTCAAGCACTTCTTTAAGCTTGTCTGATACTGAAATGCATTTTGATATGTCCCAATGAACGACAAACTCAGAATGTTCAAAAACAGTAAAACACACCAGAACCATGCTGAAACGGCTTTTCTGAGCTTGTCTGATGATGAAAAAAGCATTGTAATAGTCATCATCAGTAAAGTCATTGGAAAGTACAAAAACTATTAACCTGTCCAGAACTGTGCATGAAACGCTTTTTTGAGGTTCTCTGATTCTGAAAATGCATGTTGTAATGTTTCATGTAACAAAATAATAAAAATATACAAAAACGCTAAACCACAACAGAACTGTGCATTAAACGGTATTAAACGCTTGTCTGATGCTTTTCTAAATTTGTCTAATGATGAAAAAAGCATTGTAAATGACATTTTTAATAATTGAAATGGATTGAACAAAAACAATTAAAACGCTCCAGAACTGTGCATGAAACGCTTTTTTGAGGTGGTATGATTCTGAAAATGAACGTTGTAATGTTACAATAAACAAAGTAATAAAATTAAACAAAGACACTAAAACCACTCAGGAACTGTGCTAAACACACTGATTTGGGCTTGGCTTACGCTATTCAATTTCACTATCACATTGTCTGACACTTAAACTGCTCTTTTTAATGTCACTATCATCAAAGTAAAAGGAATAACTAAGGAAACAGTTAAATACCACAGACTTAAATTGTATAAACTTGTGTGATACTGAAACGCATTCAATTACAATATCATCAACGTAATAGGACGGGGAATAGATTCTGAAACACTACCGAACTGAGCTAAACGAGATTCGTTAAGCTTTTTGTGAAGTCACTTTTAACAAAGTATTAGACATGTAGAACAAACACTAACTCCAAAACTTTGTTTTCAAGCACTTCTTTGAGCTTGTCTGATACTGAAATGCATTTTGATATGTCCCAATGAACGACAAACTCAGAATGTTCAAAAACAGTAAAACACACCAGAACCATGCTGAAACGGCTTTTCTGAGCTTGTCTGATGATGAAAAAAGCATTGTAATAGTCATCATCAGTAAAGTCATTGGAAAGTACAAAAACTATTAACCTGTCCAGAACTGTGCATGAAACGCTTTTTTGAGGTTGTTTGATTCTGAAAATGCATGTTGTAATGTTTCAATGAACAAAGTAATACAAATAAACAAATACACTAAACCACGACAGAACTGTGAATTAAACGTTTAAAAGAGCTTAACTGCTGCTTTTCTGAGTTTGACTGATGATGACAAAAGCATTGTAGATTTCATCATCAGTAAAGTCATTGGAAAGTACAAAAACAATTAACCTCTCCAGAACTGTGCGTAAAACGCATTTTTGAGGTTGTCTGATTCTGAAAATGCACGTTGTAATGTTTCAATGAACAAAGTGATAAAATTAAACCAAGACACTAAAACCACTCAGGAACTGTGCTAAACACACTGATTTGGGCTTGGCTTACGCTATTCAATGTCACTATCAACAAATTATAAGAAATGTTCATAAACACTGAAAGATTCCAGCACTGTGCCAATCGGTTTGTCTGACGCTGAAACTGCTCTTTATAATGTCACTATCATTAAAGTAAAAGGAATAATTAAGGAAACAGTGAAATACCACAGAACTAATTTTTATAAGCTTGTGCCATACTGAAATGCATTCAATTACAATATCATCAACGTAATAGGAAGGGGAACAGATTCTGAAACACTACAGAACTGGGCAAAACGAAATTTGTTGAGCTTTTTGTGAAGTCACTTTTAACAAAGTATTAGACATGTAGAACAACCACTAACTCCGAAACGTTGTTTTCAAGCACTTGTTTGAGCTTGTCTGATACTGAAATGCATTTTGATATATCCCAATGAACGACAAACTCAAAATTTTCAAAAACAGTAAAACACACCAGTACCATGCTAAACGGCTTTTCTGAGCTTGTCTGATGATGGTAAAAAGCATTGTAATAGTCATCATATCAGTAAAGTCATTGGAAAGTACAAAAACTATTAACCTGTCCAGAACTGTGCATGAAACGCTTTTTTAAGATTGCCTGATTCTAAAAATGCATGTTGTAATGTTTCAGTGAACAAAGTAATAAAATATACAAAAACACTAAACCAAGTCAGAACTGTGCATTATATGGTATTTAAAGCTTGTTTTATGCTATTCTGAATTCGTCTGATGATGAAAAAAGCATTGTAAATGTCATCATCAGTAAAATCATTGGAAAGTACAAAAACTATTAACCTGTCCAGAACTGTGCATGAAACGCTTTTTTGAGGTTGTTTGATTCTGAAAATGCATGTTGTAATGTTTCATTTAACAAAGTAATAAAAATATACAAAAACAATAAACCACGTCAGAACTGTGCATTAAACGGTATTTAAAGCTTGTCTGATGCTTTTCTGAGTTTGTCTAATAATGACAAAAGCATTGTAAATGACATTTTTAATAATTGAAAGGGATTGGACAAAAACAATTAAAACGCTCCAGAACTATGCATGAAAGGCTTTTTTGAGGTGGTATGATTCTGAAAATGAACGTTGTAATGTTACAATAAACAAACTAATAAAATTAAACAAAGACACTAAAACCACTCAGGAACTGTGCTAAACACACTTATTTGGGCTTGGCTGACGCTATTCAATGTCACTATCAACAAATTATAAGAAATGTTCATAAACACTGAAACATTCCAGCACTTGTGCCAATCGGTTTGTCTGACGCTTAAACTGCTCTTTTTAATGTCACTATCATCAAAGTAAAAGGAATAACTAAGGAAACAGTTAAATACCACAGATTTAAATTTTATAAACTTGTGTGATACTGAAACGCATTCAATTACAATATCATCAACGTAATAGGACGGGGAATAGATTCTGAAACACTACAGAACTGAGCTAAAGGAGATTCGTTAAGCTTTTTGTGAAGTCCCTTTTAACAAAGTATTAGACATGTAGAACAAACACTAACTCCAAAACTTTGTTTTCAAGCACTTCTTTAAGCTTGTCTGATACTGAAATGCATTTTGATATGTCCCAATGAACGACAAACTCAGAATGTTCAAAAACAGTAAAACACACCAGAACCATGCTGAAACGGCTTTTCTGAGCTTGTCTGATGATGAAAAAAGCATTGTAATAGTCATCATCAGTAAAGTCATTGGAAAGTACAAAAACTATTAACCTGTCCAGAACTGTGCATGAATCGCTTTTTTGAGGTTGTCTGATTCTGAAAATGCATGTTGTAATGTTTCATTGAACAAAGTAATAAAAATATACAAAAACACTAAACCACAACAGAACTGTGCATTAAACGGTATTTAAAGCTTGTTTCATGCTTTTCTGAATTTGTCTGATGATGAAAAAAGCATTGTAAATGTCATCATCAGTAAAGTCATTGGAAAGTATAAAAACTATTAACCTGTCCAGAACTGTGCATGAAACGCTTTTTTGAGGTTCTCTGATTCTGAAAATGCATGTTGTAATGTTTCATGTAACAAAATAATAAAAATATACAAAAACGCTAAACCACAACAGAACTGTGCATTAAACGGTATTAAACGCTTGTCTGATGCTTTTCTAAATTTGTCTAATGATGAAAAAAGCATTGTAAATGACATTTTTAATAATTGAAATGGATTGTACAAAAACAATTAAAACGCTCCAGAACTGTGCATGAAACGCTTTTTTGAGGTGGTATGATTCTGAAAATGAACGTTGTAATGTTACAATAAACAAAGTAATAAAATTAAACAAAGACACTAAAACCACTCAGGAACTGTGCTAAACACACTGATTTGGGCTTGGCTTACGCTATTCAATTTCACTATCACATTGTCTGACACTTAAACTGCTCTTTTTAATGTCACTATCATCAAAGTAAAAGGAATAACTAAGGAAACAGTTAAATACCACAGACTTAAATTGTATAAACTTGTGTGATACTGAAACGCATTCAATTACAATATCATCAACGTAATAGGACGGGGAATAGATTCTGAAACACTACCGAACTGAGCTAAACGAGATTCGTTAAGCTTTTTGTGAAGTCACTTTTAACAAAGTATTAGACATGTAGAACAAACACTAACTCCAAAACTTTGTTTTCAAGCACTTCTTTGAGCTTGTCTGATACTGAAATGCATTTTGATATGTCCCAATGAACGACAAACTCAGAATGTTCAAAAACAGTAAAACACACCAGAACCATGCTGAAACGGCTTTTCTGAGCTTGTCTGATGATGAAAAAAGCATTGTAATAGTCATCATCAGTAAAGTCATTGGAAAGTACAAAAACTATTAACCTGTCCAGAACTGTGCATGAAACGCTTTTTTGAGGTTGTCTGATTCTGAAAATGCATGTTGTAATGTTTCAATGAACAAAGTAATACAAATAAACAAATACACTAAACCACGACAGAACTGTGAATTAAACGTTTAAAAGAGCTTAACTGCTGCTTTTCTGAGTTTGACTGATGATGACAAAAGCATTGTAGATTTCATCATCAGTAAAGTCATTGGAAAGTACAAAAACAATTAACCTCTCCAGAACTGTGCGTAAAACGCATTTTTGAGGTTGTCTGATTCTGAAAATGCACGTTGTAATGTTTCAATGAACAAAGTGATAAAATTAAACCAAGACACTAAACCACAACAGAACTGTGCAATAAACGGTATTTAAAGCTTGTTTCATGCTTTTCTGAATTTGTCTGATGATGAAAAAAGCATTTTAAATGACATTTTTAATAATTGAAATGGATTGTACAAAAACAATTAAAACTCTCCAAAACTGTGCATGAAACGCTTTATTCATTTGGTATGATTCTAAAAAAAGAACGTAATGTTACAATGAACAAAGTAATAAAATTAAACAAAAACACTTAAATCACTCCGGAACTGTTTATTAAACGTTTTAAAAAGCTTGTCTACTGCTTTTCTGAGTCTGACTGATGGTGAATAAAGCATTGTTAATTTCATCATCAGTAAAGTCATTGAAATGTACAAAAAGTATTAACCTCTCCAGAACCGTGCAGAAATCGCTTTTTTGAGGATGTCTGATTCTTAAAATGCATATTGTACTGTTTCAATGAACAAAGTAATAAAAATATACAAAGACACTACACCACGACAGAACTGTGCATTAAACGCTATTTTAAGCTTGTCTGATGCTTTTCTGAGTTTGGCTTATGATGAAAAAAGCATTGTAAATGACATTTTTAATAATTGAAATGGATTGTACAAAAACAATTAAAACGCTCCAGAACTGTGCATGAAGCGCTTTTTTGAGGTGGTATGATTCTGAAAATGAACGTTGTAATGTTACAATAAACAAACTAATAAAATTAAACAAAGACACTAAAAACACTCAGGAACTGTGCTAAACACACTTATTTGGGCTTGGCTGACGCTATTCAATATCACTATCAACAAATTATAAGAAATGTTCATAAACACTGAAACATTCCAGCACTGTGCCAATCGGTTTGTCTGACGCTGAAACTGCTCTTTTTAATGTCACTATCATCAATGTAAAAGGAATAATTAAGGAAACAGTGAAAAACTACAGAACTAATTTTTATAAGCTTGTGCCATACTAAAATGCATTCAATTACAATATCATCAACGTAATAGGAAGGGGAATAGATTCTGAAACACTACAGAACTGGGCAAAACGAAATTTGTTGAGCTTTTTGTGAAGTCACTTTTAACAAAGTATTAGACATGTAGAACAAACACTAACTCCAAAACTTTGTTTTCAAGCACTTCTTTGAGCTTGTCTGATACTGAAATGCATTTTGATATGTCCCAATGAACGACAAACTCAGAATGTTCAAAAACAGTCAAACACACCAGAAACCATGCTGAAACGGCTTTTCTGAGCTTGTCTGATGATGAAAAAAGCTTTGTAATAGTCATCATCAGAAAAGTCATTGGAAAGTACAAAAACAATTAAAACTCTCCAGAACTGTGCATGAAACGCTTTTTTGAGGTTGTCTGATTCTGAAAATGAACGTTGTAATGTTACAATGAACAAAGTAAAAAAAGGTTGTCTGATTCTTAAAATGCATGTTGTAATGTTTCAATGAACAAAGTAATACAAATATACAAATACACAAAACCTGGACAGAACTGTGTATTAAACGTTTAACAGAGCTTAACTGCTGCTTTTCTGAGTTTGACTGATGATGACAAAAGCATTGTAAATGTCATCATTAGTAAAGTCACTGGAAAGTACAAAAACTATTAACCTGTCCAGAACTGTGCATGAATCGCTTTTTTGAGGTTGTCTGATTCTGAAAATGCATGTTGTAATGTTTCATTGAACAAAGTAATAAAAATATACAAAAACACTAAACCACAACAGAACTGTGCAATAAACGGTATTTAAAGCTTGTTTCATGCTTTTCTGAATTTGTCTGATGATGAAAAAAGCATTGTAAATGACATTTTTAATAATTGAAATGGATTGTACAAAAACAATTAAAACTCTCCAGAACTGTGCATGAAACGCTTTATTCAGGTGGTATGATTCTAAAAAAAGAACGTTGTAATGTTACAATGAACAAAGTAATAAAATTAAACAAAAACACTTAAATCACTCCGGAACTGTTTATTAAACGTTTTAAAAAGCTTGTCTACTGCTTTTCTGAGTCTGACTGATGGTGAATAAAGCATTGTTAATTTCATCATCAGTAAAGTCATTGAAATGTACAAAAAGTATTAACCTCTCCAGAACCGTGCAGAAATCGCTTTTTTGAGGATGTCTGATTCTTAAAATGCATGTTGTAATGTTTCAATGAACAAAGTAATAAAAATATACAAATACACTACACCACGACAGAACTGTGCATTAAACGCAATTTTAAGCTTGTCTGATGCTTTTCTGAGTTTGTCTTATGATGAAAAAAGCATTGTAAATGACATTTTTAATAATTGAATTGGATTGTACAAAAACAATTAAAACTCACCAGAACTGTGCATGAAACGCTTTTTTGAGGATGTCTGATTCTGAAAATGCATGTTGTAATGTTTCAGTGAACAAAGTAATAAAAATATACAAAAACACTAAACAACGTCAGAACTGTGCATTAAACGGTATTTAAAGCTTGTTTCATGCTTTTCTGAATTTGTCTAATGATGAAAAAAGCATTGTAAATGTCATCATCAGTAAAATAATTGGAAAGTTCAAAAAGTATTAACCTCTCCAGAACCGTGCAGAAATCGCTTTTTTGAGGATGTCTGATTCTTAAAATGCATGTTGTAATGTTTCAATGAACAAAGTAATAAAAATATACAAATACACTACACCACGACAGAACTGTGCATTAAACGCTATTTTAAGCTTGTCTGATGCTTTTCTGAGTTTGTCTTATGATGAAAAAAGCATTGTAAATGACATTTTTAATAATTGAAATGGATTGTACAAAAACAATTAAAACGCTCCAGAACTGTGCATGAAACGCTTTTTTGAGGTGGTATGATTCTGAAAATGAACGTTGTAATGTTACAATAAACAAACTAATAAAATTAAACAAAGACACTTAAACCACTCAGGAACTGTGCTAAACACACTTATTTGGGCTTGGCTGACGCTATTCAATGTCACTATCAACAAATTATAAGAAATGTTCATAAACACTGAAACATTCCAGCACTGTGCCAATCGGTTTGTCTGACGCTGAAACTGCTCTTTTTAATGTCACTATCATCAATGTAAAAGGAATAATTAAGGAAACAGTGAAAAACTACAGAACTAATTTTTACAAGCTTGTGCCATACTGAAATGAATTCAATTACAATATCATCAACGTAATAGGAAGGGGAACAGATTCTGAAACACTACAGAACTGGGCAAAACGAAATTTGTTGAGCTTTTTGTGAAGTCACTTTTAACAAAGTATTAGACATGTAGAACAAACACTAACTCCAAAACTTTGTTTTCAAGCACTTCTTTGAGCTTGTCTGATACTGAAATGCATTTTGATATGTCCCAATGAACGACAAACTCAGAATGTTCAAAAACAGTCAAACACACCAGAACCATGCTGAAACGGCTTTTCTGAGCTTGTCTGATGATGAAAAAAGCTTTGTAATAGTCATCATCAGAAAAGTCATTGGAAAGTACAAAAACCATTAAAACTCTCCAGAACTGTGCATGAAACGCTTTTTTGAGGTTGTCTGATTCTGAAAATGAACGTTGTAATGTTACAATGAACAAAGTAAAAAAGGTTGTCTGATTCTTAAAATGCATGTTGTAATGTTTCAATGAACAAAGTAATAAAAATATACAAATACACAAAACCTGGACAGAACTGTGTATTAAACGTTTAACAGAGCTTAACTGCTGCTTTTCTGAGTTTGACTGATGATGACAAAAGCATTGTAAATTTCATCATCAGTAAAGTCATTGGAAAGTACAAAAACTATTAACCTGTCCAGAACTGTGCATGAAACGCTTTTTTGAGGTTGTCTGATTCTGAAAATGCATGTTGTAATGTTTCATTGAACAAAGTAATAAAAATATACAAAAACACTAAACCACAACAGAACTGTGCAATAAACGGTATTTAAAGCTTGTTTCATGCTTTTCTGAATTTGTCTGATGATGAAAAAAGCATTGTAAATGACATTTTTAATAATTGTACAAAAGCAATTAAAACTCTCCAGAACTGTGCTTGAAACGCTTTTTTGAGGTGGTATGATTTTGAAAATGAACGTTGTAATGTTACAATGAACAAAGTAATAAAATTAAACAAAAACACTGAAACCACTCAGGAACTGTGTATTAAACTTTTAAAGAGCTTGTTTGATGATATTCTGAGTTTGTCTAATAATGAAAAAAGCATTGTAAATGACATTTTTATTAATTGAAATGGATTGTACATAAACAATTAAAACTCTCCAGAACTGTGCATGAAACGCTTTTTTGAGGTTGTATGCTTCTGAAAATGAACGTTGTAATGTTTCAGTGAACAAAGTAATACAATTATACAAAAACACTTATACCACTCAGGAATTGTGTATTAAACGTTTTAAAGAACTTGTCTACTGCTTTTCTGAGTTTGACTGATGATGAAAAAAGCCATGGTAATTTCATCATCAGTAAAGTTATTGGAATGTACTTTTTGTATTAACCTCTCCAGAAACGTGCTTGAATCGCGATTTTGAGGATGTCTGACTCTTAAAATGCATGTTGTAATGTTTCAATGGACAAAGTAATAAAAATATACAAATACACTAAACCACGACAGAACTGTGCAATAAACAGTATTTAAAGCTTGTTTCATGCTTTTCTGAATTTGTCTGATGATGAAAAAAGCATTGTAAATGACATTTTTAATAATTGAAATGGATTGTACAAAAACAATTAAAACTCTCCAGAACTGTGCATGAAACGCTTTATTCAGGTGGTATGATTCTAAAAAAAGAACGTTGTAATGTTACAATGAACAAAGTAATAAAAACATACAAATACACTAAACCTAGACAGAACTGTGTATTAAACGTTTAAAAGCGCTTAACTGCTTCTTTTCTAAATTTGACTGATGCTGACAAAAGCATTGTAGATTTCATCATATCAGTAAAGTCATTGGAAAGTACAAAAACTATTAACCTGTCCAAAACTGTGCATGAAACGCTTTTTTGAGGTTGTCTGATTCTGAAAATGCATGTTGTAATGTTTCATTGAACAAAGTAATAAAAATATACAAAAACACTAAACCACGTCAGAACTGTGCATTAAACGCTATTTAAAGCTTGTCTGATGCTTTTCTGAGTTTGTCTAATGATGAAAAAAGCATTGTAAATGACATTTTTAATAATTGAAATGGATTGGACAAGAACAATTAAAACTCTCCAGAACTGTGCATGAAACGCTTTTTTGAGGTTGTCTGATTCTGAAAATGAACGTTGTAATGTTACAATGAACAAAGTAAAAAAAGGTTGTCTGATTCTTAAAATGCATGTTGTAATGTTTCAATGAACAAAGTAATAAAAATTTACAAATACACAAAACCTGGACAGAACTGTGTATTAAACGTTTAACAGAGCTTAACTGCTGCTTTTCTGAGTTTGACTGATGATGACAAAAGCATTGTAGATTTCATCAACAGTAAAGTCATTGGAAAGTACAAAAACAATTAACCTCTCCAGAACTGTGCGTAAAACGCATTTTTGAGGTTGTCTGTTTCTGAAAATGCACGTTGTAATGTTTCAATGAACAAAGTGATAAAATTAAACCAAGACACTAAAACCACTCAGGAACTGTGCTAAACACACTGATTTGGGCTTGGCTTACGCTATTCAATGTCACTATCAACAAATTATAAGAAATGTTCATAAACACTGAAAGATTCCAGCACTGTGCCAATCGGTTTGTCTGACGCTGAAACTGCTCTTTTTAATGTCACTATCATCAATGTAAAAGGAATAATTAAGGAAACAGTGAAAAACTACAGAACTAATTTTTATAAGCTTGTGCCATACTGAAATGCATTCAATTACAATATCATCAACGTAATAGGAAGATGAACAGATTCTGAAACACTACAGAACTGGGCAAATCGAAATTTGTTGAGCTTTTTGTGAAGTCACTTTTAACAAAGTATTAGACATGTAGAACAACCACTAACTCCGAAACGTTGTTTTCAAGCACTTGTTTGAGCTTGTCTGACACTGAAATGCATTTTGATATATCCCAATGAACGACAAACTCAAAATTTTCAAAAACAGTAAAACACACCAGAACCATGCTAAACGGCTTTTCTGAGCTTGTCTGATGATGGTAAAAAGCATTGTAATAGTCATCATATCAGTAAAGTCATTGGAAAGTACAAAAACTATTAACCTGTCCAGAACTGTGCATGAAACGCTTTTTTGAGGTTGTCTGATTCTGAAAATGCATGTTGTAATGTTTCATTGAACAAAGTAATAAAAATATACAAATACACTAAACCACGACAGAACTGTGCATTAAACGGTATTTAAAGCTTGTTTCATGCTTTTCTGAATTTGATGATGAAAAAAGCATTGTAAATGTCATCATCAGTAAAATCATTGGAAAGTACAAAAACTATTAACCTGTCCAGAACTGTGCATGAAACGCTTTTTTGAGGTTGTCTGATTCTGAAAATGCATGTTGTAATGTTTCAGTGAACAAAGTAATAAAAATACACAAAAACACTAAACGACGTCAGAACTGTGCATTAAACGCTATTTAAAGCTTGTCTGATGCTTTTCTAAGTTTGTCTAATGATGAAAAAACCATTGTAAATGACATTTTTAATAATTGAAATGGATTGGACAATAACAATTAAAACGCTCCAGAACTGTGCATGAAACGCTTTTTTGAGGTGGTATGAATCTGAAAATGAACGTTGTAATGTTACAATAAAGAAACTAATAAAATTAAACAAAGACACTAAAACCACTCAGGAACTGTGCTAAACACACTTATTTGGGCTTGGCTGACGCTATTCAATGTCACTATCAACAAATTATAAGAAATGTTCATAAACACTGAAACATTCCAGCACTGTGCCAATCGGTTTGTCTGACGCTTAAACTGCTCTTTTTAATGTCAATATCATCAAAGTAAAAGGAATAACTAAGGAAACAGTGAAATACCACAGATTTAAATTGTATAAACTTGTGTGATACTGAAACGCATTCAATTACAATATCATCAACGTAATAGGACGGGGAATAGATTCTGAAACACTACAGAACTGGGCTAAACGAGATTCGTTGAGCTTTTTGTGAAGTCACTTTTAACAAAGTATTAGACATGTAGAACAAACACTAACTCCAAAACTTTGTTTTCAAGCACTTCTTTAAGCTTGTCTGATACTGAAATGCATTTTGATATGTCCCAATGAACGACAAACTCAGAATGTTCAAAAACAGTAAAACACACCAGAACCATGCTGAAACGGCTTTTCTGAGCTTGTCTGATGATGAAAAAAGCATTGCAATAGTCATCATCAGTAAAGTCATTGGAAAGTACAAAAACTATTAACCTGTCCAGAACTGTGCATGAAACGCTTTTTTGAGGTTATCTGATTCTGAAAATGCATGTTGTAATGTTTCATTGAACAAAGTAATAAAAATATACAAAAACACTAAACCACAACAGAACTGTGCAATAAACGGTATTTAAAGCTTGTTTCATGCTTTTCTGAATTTGTCTGATGATGAAAAAAGCATTGTAAATGACATTTTTAATAATTGAAATGGATTGTACAAAAACAATTAAAACTCTCCAGAACTGTGCATGAAACGCTTTATTCAGGTGGTATGATTCTAAAAAAAGAACGTTGTAATGTTACAATGAACAAAGTAATAAAAACATACAAATACACTAAACCTAGACAGAACTGTGTATTAAACGTTTAAAAGCGCTTAACTGCTTCTTTTCTAAATTTGACTGATGCTGACAAAAGCATTGTAGATTTCATCATCAGTAAAGTCCTTGGAAAGTACAAAAACTATTAACCTGTCCAGAACTGTGCATGAAACGCTTTTTTGAGGTTGTCTGATTCTGAAAATGCATGTTGTAATGTTTCATTGAACAAAGTAATAAAAATATACAAAAACACTAAACCACGTCAGAACTGTGCATTAAACGGTATTTAAAGCTTGTCTGATGCTTTTCTGAGTTTGTCTAATGATGAAAAAAGCATTGTAAATGACATTTTTAATAATTGAAATGGATTGGACAAGAACAATTAAAACTCTCCAGAACTGTGCATGAAACGCTTTTTTGAGGTTGTCTGATTCTGAAAATGAACGTTGTAATGTTACAATGAACAAAGTAAAAAAAGGTTGTCTGATTCTTAAAATGCATGTTGTAATGTTTCAATGAACAAAGTAATAAAAATATACAAATACACAAAACCTGGACAGAACTGTGTATTAAACGTTTAACAGAGCTTAACTGCAGCTTTTCTGAGTTTGACTGATGATGACAAAAGCATTGTAAATTTCATCATCATTAAAGTCATTGGAAAGTACAAAAACTATTAACCTGTCCAGAACTGTGCATAAATCGCTTTTTTGAGGTTGTCTGATTCTGAAAATGCATGTTGTAATGTTTTATTGAACAAAGTAATAAAATTAAACAAAGACACTAAAACCACTCAGGAACTGTGCTAAACACACTTTTTTGGGCTTGGCTGACGCTATTCAATGTCACTATCAACAAATTATAAGAAATGTTCATAAACACTGAAGCATTCCAGCACTGTGCCAATCGGTTTGTCTGACGCTGAAACTGCTCTTTTTAATGTCACTATCATCAAAGTAAAAGGAATAATTAAGGAAACAGTGAAATACCACAGAACTAAATTTTATAAACTTGTGTGATACTGAAACGCATTCAGTTACAATATCATCAACGTAATAGGAATAGATTCTGAAACACTACAGAACTGGGCTAAACGAGATTCGTTGAGCTTTTTGTGAAGTCACTTTTAACAAAGTATTAGACATGTAGAACAACCACTAACTCCAAAACTTTGTTTTCAAGCACTTCTTTGAGCTTGTCTGATACTGAAATGAATTTTGATATGTCCCAATGAACGACAAACTCAGAATGTTCAAAAACAGTAAAACACACCAGAACCATGCTAAACGGCCTTTCTGAGCTTGTCTGATGATGGTAAAAAGCATTGTAATAGTCATCATATCAGTAAAGTCATTGGAAAGTACATAAACTATTAACCTGTCCAGAACTGTGCATGAAACGCTTTTTTGAGGTTGTCTGATTCTGAAAATGCATGTTGTAATGTTTCATTGAACAAAGTAATAAAAATATACAAAAACACTAAACCACAACAGAACTGTGCAATAAACGGTATTTAAAGCTTGTTTCATGCTTTTCTGAATTTGTCTTATGATGAAAAAAGCATTGTAAATGACATTTTTAATAATTGTACAAAAGCAATTAAAACTCTCCAGAACTGTGCTTGAAACGCTTTTTTGAGGTGGTATGATTTTGAAAATGAACGTTGTAATGTTACAATGAACAAAGTAATAAAATTAAACAAAAACACTTAAACCACTCAGGAACTGTGTATTAAACGTTTTAAAGAGCTTGTTTGATGCTATTCTGAGTTTGTCTAATAATGAAAAAAGCATTGTAAATGACATTTTTATTAATTGAAATGGATTGTACATAAACAATTAAAACTCTCCAGAACTGTGCATGAAACGCTTTTTTGAGGTTGTATGCTTCTGAAAATGAACGTTGTAATGTTTCAGTGAACAAAGTAATACAATTATACAAAAACACTTATACCACTCAGGAATTGTGTATTAAACGTTTTAAAGAACTTGTCCACTGCTTTTCTGAGTTTGACTGATGAAAAAAGCATTGTAAATGACATTTTTAATAATTGTACAAAAGCAATTAAAACTCTCCAGAACTGTGCTTGAAACGCTTTTTTGAGGTGGTATGATTTTGAAAATGAACGTTGTAATGTTACAATGAACAAAGTAATAAAATTAAACAAAAACACTTAAACCACTCAGGAACTGTGTATTAAACGTTTTAAAGAGCTTGTTTGATGCTATTCTGAGTTTGTCTAATAATGAAAAAAGCATTGTAAATGACATTTTTATTAATTGAAATGGATTGGACAAGAACAATTAAAACTCTCCAGAACTGTGCATGAAACGCTTTTTTGAGGTTGTCTGATTCTGAAAATGAACGTTGTAATGTTACAATGAACAAAGTAAAAAAAGGTTGTCTGATTCTTAAAATGCATGTTGTAATGTTTCAATGAACAAAGTAATAAAAATTTACAAATACACAAAACCTGGACAGAACTGTGTATTAAACGTTTAACAGAGCTTAACTGCTGCTTTTCTGAGTTTGACTGATGATGACAAAAGCATTGTAAATTTCATCATCATTAAAGTCATTGGAAAGTACAAAAACTATTAACCTGTCCAGAACTGTGCATGAATCGCTTTTTTGAGGTTGTCTGATTCTGAAAATGCATGTTGTAATGTTTTATTGAACAAAGTAATAAAATTAAACAAAGACACTAAAACCACTCAGGAACTGTGCTAAACACACTTTTTTGGGCTTGGCTGACGCTATTCAATGTCACTATCAACAAATTATAAGAAATGTTCATAAACACTGAAACATTCCAGCACTGTGCCAATCGGTTTGTCTGACGCTGAAACTGCTCTTTTTAATGTCACTATCATCAATGTAAAAGAAATAATTAAGGAAACAGTGAAAAACTACAGAACTAAATTTTATAAGCTTGTGCCATACTGAAATGCATTTAATTACAACATCATCAACGTAATAGGAAGGGGAACAGATTCTGAAACACTACAGAACTGGGCAAATCGAAATTTGTTGAGCTTTTTGTGAAGTCACTTTTAACAAAGTATTAGACATGTAGAACAACCACTAACTCCGAAACGTTGTTTTCAAGCACTTGTTTGAGCTTGTCTGATACTGAAATGCATTTTGATATATCCCAATGAACGACAAACTCAAAATGTTCAAAAACAGTAAAACACACCAGAACCATGCTAAACGGCTTTTCTGAGCTTGTCTGATGATGGTAAAAAGCATTGTAATAGTCATCATATCAGTAAAGTCATTGGAAAGTACAAAAACTATTAACCTGTCCAGAACTGTGCATGAAACGCTTTTTTGAGGTTGTCTGATTCTGAAAATGCATGTTGTAATGTTTCATTGAACAAAGTAATAAAAATATACAAAAACACTAAACCACAACAGAACTGTGCAATAAACGGTATTTAAAGCTTGTTTCATGCTTTTCTGAATTTGTCTGATGATGAAAAAAGCATTGTAAATGACATTTTTAATAATTGTACAAAAGCAATTAAAACTCTCCAGAACTGTGCTTGAAACGCTTTTTTGAGGTGGTATGATTTTGAAAATGAACGTTGTAATGTTACAATGAACAAAGTAATAAAATTAAACAAAAACACTGAAACCACTCAGGAACTGTGTATTAAACTTTTAAAGAGCTTGTTTGATGATATTCTGAGTTTGTCTAATAATGAAAAAAGCATTGTAAATGACATTTTTATTAATTGAAATGGATTGTACATAAACAATTAAAACTCTCCAGAACTGTGCATGAAACGCTTTTTTGAGGTTGTATGCTTCTGAAAATGAACGTTGTAATGTTTCAGTGAACAAAGTAATACAATTATACAAAAACACTTATACCACTCAGGAATTGTGTATTAAACGTTTTAAAGAACTTGTCTACTGCTTTTCTGAGTTTGACTGATGATGAAAAAAGCCATGGTAATTTCATCATCAGTAAAGTTATTGGAATGTACTTTTTGTATTAACCTCTCCAGAAACGTGCTTGAATCGCGATTTTGAGGATGTCTGACTCTTAAAATGCATGTTGTAATGTTTCAATGGACAAAGTAATAAAAATATACAAATACACTAAACCACGACAGAACTGTGCAATAAACAGTATTTAAAGCTTGTTTCATGCTTTTCTGAATTTGTCTGATGATGAAAAAAGCATTGTAAATGACATTTTTAATAATTGAAATGGATTGTACAAAAACAATTAAAACTCTCCAGAACTGTGCATGAAACGCTTTATTCAGGTGGTATGATTCTAAAAAAAGAACGTTGTAATGTTACAATGAACAAAGTAATAAAAACATACAAATACACTAAACCTAGACAGAACTGTGTATTAAACGTTTAAAAGCGCTTAACTGCTTCTTTTCTAAATTTGACTGATGCTGACAAAAGCATTGTAGATTTCATCATCAGTAAAGTCCTTGGAAAGTACAAAAACTATTAACCTGTCCAGAACTGTGCATGAAACGCTTTTTTGAGGTTGTCTGATTCTGAAAATGCATGTTGTAATGTTTCATTGAACAAAGTAATAAAAATATACAAAAACACTAAACCACGTCAGAACTGTGCATTAAACGCTATTTAAAGCTTGTCTGATGCTTTTCTGAGTTTGTCTAATGATGAAAAAAGCATTGTAAATGACATTTTTAATAATTGAAATGGATTGGACAAGAACAATTAAAACTCTCCAGAACTGTGCATGAAACGCTTTTTTGAGGTTGTCTGATTCTGAAAATGAACGTTGTAATGTTACAATGAACAAAGTAAAAAAAGGTTGTCTGATTCTTAAAATGCATGTTGTAATTTTTCAATGAACAAAGTAATAAAAATATACAAATACACAAAACCTGGACAGAACTGTGTATTAAACGTTTAACAGAGCTTAACTGCTGCTTTTCTGAGTTTGACTGATGATGACAAAAGCATTGTAAATTTCATCACCATTAAAGTCATTGGAAGGTACAAAAACTATTAACATGTCCAGAACTGTGCATGAATCGATTTTTTGAGGTTGTCTGATTCTGAAAATGCATGTTGTAATGTTTTATTGAACAAAGTAATAAAATTAAACAAAGACACTAAAACCACTCAGGAACTGTGCTAAACACACTTTTTTGGGCTTGGCTGACGCTATTCAATGTCACTATCAACAAATTATAAGAAATGTTCATAAACACTGAAGCATTCCAGCACTGTGCCAATCGGTTTGTCTGACGCTGAAACTGCTCTTTTTAATGTCACTATCATCAAAGTAAAAGGAATAATTAAGGAAACAGTGAAATACCACAGAACTAAATTTTATAAACTTGTGTGATACTGAAATGCATTTAATTACAACATCATCAACGTAATAGGAAGGGGAACAGATTCTGAAACACTACAGAACTGGGCAAATCGAAATTTGTTGAGCTTTTTGTGAAGTCACTTTTAACAAAGTATTAGACATGTAGAACAACCACTAACTCCGAAACGTTGTTTTCAAGCACTTGTTTGAGCTTGTCTGATACTGAAATGCATTTTGATATATCCCAATGAACGACAAACTCAAAATTTTCAAAAACAGTAAAACACACCAGAACCATGCTAAACGGCTTTTCTGAGCTTGTCTGATGATGGTAAAAAGCATTGTAATAGTCATCATATCAGTAAAGTCATTGGAAAGTACAAAAACTATTAACCTGTCCAGAACTGTGCATGAAACGCTTTTTTGAGGTTGTCTGATTCTGAAAATGCATGTTGTAATGTTTCATTGAACAAAGTAATAAAAATATACAAAAACACTAAACCACAATAGAACTGTGCAATAAACGGTATTTAAAGCTTGTTTCATGCTTTTCTGAATTTGTCTTATGATGAAAAAAGCATTGTAAATGACATTTTTAATAATTGTACAAAAGCAATTAAAACTCTCCAGAACTGTGCTTGAAACGCTTTTTTGAGGTGGTATGATTTTGAAAATGAACGTTGTAATGTTACAATGAACAAAGTAATAAAATTAAACAAAAACACTGAAACCACTCAGGAACTGTGTATTAAACGTTTTAAAGAGCTTGTTTGATGATATTCTGAGTTTGTCTAATAATGAAAAAAGCATTGTAAATGACATTTTTATTAATTGAAATGGATTGTACATAAACAATTAAAACTCTCCAGAAATGTGCATGAAACGCTTTTTTGAGGTTGTATGCTTCTGAAAATGAACGTTGTAATGTTTCAGTGAACAAAGTAATACAATTATACAAAAACACTTATACCACTCAGGAATTGTGTATTAAACGTTTTAAAGAACTTGTCTACTGCTTTTCTGAGTTTGACTGATGATGAAAAAAGCCATGGTAATTTCATCATCAGTAAAGTTATTGGAATGTACTTTTTGTATTAACCTCTCCAGAAACGTGCTTGAATCGCGATTTTGAGGATGTCTGACTCTTAAAATGCATGTTGTAATGTTTCAATGGACAAAGTAATAAAAATATACAAATACACTAAACCACGACAGAACTGTGCATTAAACAGTATTTAAAGCTTGTTTCATGCTTTTCTGAATTTGTCTGATGATGAAAAAAGCATTGTAAATGACATTTTTAATAATTGAAATGGATTGTACAAAAACAATTAAAACTCTCCAGAACTGTGCATGAAACGCTTTATTCAGGTGGTATGATTCTAAAAAAAGAACGTTGTAATGTTACAATGAACAAAGTAATAAAAACATACAAATACACTAAACCTAGACAGAACTGTGTATTAAACGTTTAAAAGCGCTTAACTGCTTCTGTTCTAAATTTGACTGATGATGACAAAAGCATTGTAGATTTCATCATCAGTAAAGTCCTTGGAAAGTACAAAAACTATTAACCTGTCCAGAACTGTGCATGAAACGCTTTTTTGAGGTTGTCTGATTCTGAAAATGCATGTTGTAATGTTTCATTGAACAAAGTAATAAAAATATACAAAAACACTAAACCACGTCAGAACTGTGCATTAAACGCTATTTAAAGCTTGTCTGATGCTTTTCTGAGTTTGTCTAATGATGAAAAAAGCATTGTAAATGACATTTTTAATAATTGAAATGGATTGGACAAGAACAATTAAAACTCTCCAGAACTGTGCATGAAACGCTTTTTTGAGGTGGTAAGATTCTAAAAAAATGAACGTTGTAATGTTACAATGAACAATGTAAAAAAAGGTTGTCTGATTCTTAAAATGCATGTTGTAATGTTTCAATGAACAAAGTAATACAAATAAACAAATACACTAAACCACGACAGAACTGTGAATTAAACGTTTAAAAGAACTTAACTGCTCCTTTTCTGAGTTTGACTAATGATGACAAAAGCATTGTAGATTTCATCATCGGTAAAGTCATTGGAAAGTACAAAAACAATTACCCTCTCCAGAAACTGTGCGTAAAACGCATTTTTGAGGTTGTCTGATTCTGAAAATGCACGTTGTAATGTTTCAATGAACAAAGTAATAAAATTAAACCAAGACACTAAAACCACTCAGGAACTGTGCTAAACACACTGATTTGGGCTTGGCTTACGCTATTCAATGTCACTATCAACAAATTATAAGAAATGTTCATAAACACTGAAAGATTCCAGCACTGTGCCAATCGGTTTGTCTGACGCTGAAACTGCTCTTTTTAATGTCACTATCATCAATGTAAAAGGAATAATTAAGGAAACAGTGAAAAACTACAGAACTAATTTTTATAAGCTTGTGCCATACTGAAATGCATTCAATTACAATATCATCAACGTAATAGGAAGGGGAACAGATTCTGAAACACTACAGAACTGGGCAAATCGAAATTTGTTGAGCTTTTTGTGAAGTCACTTTTAACAAAGTATTAGACATGTAGAACAACCACTAACTCCGAAACGTTGTTTTCAAGCACTTGTTTGAGCTTGTCTGATACTGAAATGCATTTTGATATATCCCAATGAACGACAAACTCAAAATGTTCAAAAACAGTAAAACACACCAGAACCATGCTAAACGGCTTTTCTGAGCTTGTCTGATGATGGTAAAAAGCATTGTAATAGTCATCATATCAGTAAAGTCATTGGAAAGTACAAAAACTATTAACCTGTCCAGAACTGTGCATGAAACGCTTTTTTGAGGTTGTCTGATTCTGAAAATGCATGTTGTAATGTTTCATTGAACAAAGTAATAAAAATATACAAAAACACTAAACCACAACAGAACTGTGCAATAAACGGTATTTAAAGCTTGTTTCATGCTTTTCTGAATTTGTCTGATGATGAAAAAAGCATTGTAAATGACATTTTTAATAATTGAAATGGATTGTACAAAAAGAATTAAAACTCTCCAAAACTGTGCATGAAACGCTTTATTCAGGTGGTATGATTCTAAAAAAAGAACGTTGTAATGTTACAATGAACAAAGTAATAAAATTAAACAAAAACACTTAAATCACTCCGGAACTGTTTATTAAACGTTTTAAAAAGCTTGTCTACTGCTTTTCTGAGTCTGACTGATGGTGAATAAAGCATTGTTAATTTCATCATCAGTAAAGTCATTGAAATGTACAAAAAGTATTAACCTCTCCAGAACCGTGCATAAAGCGCTTTTTTGAGGATGTCTGATTCTTAAAAAGCATGTTGTAATGTTTCAATGAACAAAGTATTAAAAATATACAATAACACTAAACCACGTCGGAACTGTGCATTAAACGGTATTTAAAGCTTGTTTCATGCTTTTCTGAATTTGTCTGATGATGAAAAAAGCATTGTAAATGACATTTTTAATAATTGTACAAAAGCAATTAAAACTCTCCAGAACTGTGCTTGAAACGCTTTTTTGAGGTGGTATGATTTTGAAAATGAACGTTGTAATGTTACAATGAACAAAGTAATAAAATTAAACAAAAACACTTAAACCACTCAGGAACTGTGTATTAAACGTTTTAAAGAGCTTGTTTGATGCTATTCTGAGTTTGTCTAATAATGAAAAAAGCATTGTAAATGACATTTTTATTAATTGAAATGGATTGTACATAAACAATTAAAACTCTCCAGAACTGTGCATGAAACGCTTTTTTGAGGTTGTATGCTTCTGAAAATGAACGTTGTAATGTTTCAGTGAACAAAGTAATACAATTATACAAAAACACTTATACCACTCAGGAATTGTGTATTAAACGTTTTAAAGAACTTGTCTACTGCTTTTCTGAGTTTGACTGATGATGAAAAAAGCCATGGTAATTTCATCATCAGTAAAGTTATTGGAATGTACTTTTTGTATTAACCTCTCCAGAAACGTGCATGAATCGCGTTTTTGAGGATGTCTGACTCTTAAAATGCATGTTGTAATGTTCCAATGGACCAAGTAATAAAAATATACAAATACACTAAACCACGACAGAACTGTGCATTAAACGGTATTTAAAGCTTGTTTCATGCTTTTCTGAATTTGATGATGAAAAAAGCATTGTAAATGTCATCATCAGTAAAATCATTGGAAAGTACAAAAACTATTAACCTGTCCAGAACTGTGCATGAAACGCTTTTTTGAGGTTGTCTGATTCTGAAAATGCATGTTGTAATGTTTCAGTGAACAAAGTAATAAAAATACACAAAAACACTAAACGACGTCAGAACTGTGCATTAAACGCTATTTAAAGCTTGTCTGATGCTTTTCTAAGTTTGTCTAATGATGAAAAAACCATTGTAAATGACATTTTTAATAATTGAAATGGATTGGACAAAAACAATTAAAACGCTCCAGAACTGTGCATGAAACGCTTTTTTGAGGTGGTATGATTCTGAAAATGAACGTTGTAATGTTACAATAAACAAAGTAATAAAATTAAACAAAGACACTAAAACCACTCAGGAACTGTGCTAAACACTTGGCTGGCTAACTTATTTGGGCTTGGCTGACGCTATTCAATGTCACTATCAACAAATTATAAGAAATGTTCATAAACACTGAAACATTCCAGCACTGTGCCAATCGGTTTGTCTGACGCTTAAACTGCTCTTTTTAATGTCACTATCATCAAAGTAAAAGGAATAACTAAGGAAACAGTGAAATACCACAGATTTAAATTGTATAAACTTGTGTGATACTGAAACGCATTCAATTACAATATCATCAACGTAATAGGACGGGGAATAGATTCTGAAACACTACAGAACTGAGCTAAAGGAGATTCGTTAAGCTTTTTGTGAAGTCACTTTTAACAAAGTATTAGACATGTAGAACAAACACTAACTCCAAAACTTTGTTTTCAAGCACTTCTTTGAGCTTGTCTGATACTGAAATGCATTTTGATATGTCCCAATGAACGACAAACTCAGAATGTTCAAAAACAGTAAAACACACCAGAACCATGCTGAAACGGCTTTTCTAAGACAACTATTATATGTTGTCTGATGATGAAAAAAGCATTGTAATAGTCATCATCAGTAAAGTCATTGGAAAGTACAAAAACTATTAACCTGTCCAGAACTGTGCCTGAAACGCTTTTTTGAGGTTGTCTGATTCTGAAAATGCATGTTGTAATGTTTCATTGAACAAAGTAATAAAAATATACAAAAACACTAAACCACAACAGAACTGTGCAATAAACGGTATTTAAAGCTTGTTTCATGCTTTTCTGAATTTGTCTGATGATGAAAAAAGCATTGTAAATGACATTTTTAATAATTGAAATGGATTGTACAAAAACAATTAAAACTCTCCAAAACTGTGCATGAAACGCTTTATTCAGGTGGTATGATTCTAAAAAAAGAACGTTGTAATGTTACAATGAACAAAGTAATAAAATTAAACAAAAACACTTAAATCACTCCGGAACTGTTTATTAAACGTTTTAAAAAGCTTGTCTACTGCTTTTCTGAGTTTGACTGATGGTGAAAAAAGCATTGTTAATTTCATCATCAGTAAAGTCATTGGAATGTACAAAAAGTATTAACCTCTCCAGAACCGTGCATAAAGCGCTTTAATTGAGGATGTCTGATTCTTAAAAAGCATGTTGTAATGTTTCAATGAACAAAGTAATAAAAATATACAATAACACTAAACCACGTCAGAACTGTGCATTAAACGGTATTTAAAGCTTGTTTCATGCTTTTCTGAATTTGTCTGATGATGAAAAAAGCATTGTAAATGACATTTTTAATAATTGTACAAAAGCAATTAAAACTCTCCAGAACTGTGCTTGAAACGCTTTTTTGAGGTGGTATGATTTTGAAAATGAACGATGTAATGTTACAATGAACAAAGTAATAAAATTAAACAAAAACACTTAAACCACTCAGGAACTGTGTATTAAACGTTTTAAAGAGCTTGTTTGATGCTATTCTGAGTTTGTCTAATAATGAAAAAAGCATTGTAAATGACATTTTTATTAATTGAAATGGATTGTACATAAACAATTAAAACTCTCCAGAACTGTGCATGAAACGCTTTTTTGAGGTTGTATGCTTCTGAAAATGAACGTTGTAATGTTTCAGTGAACAAAGTAATACAATTATACAAAAACACTAAACCACAACAGAACTGTGCAATAAACGGTATTTAAAGCTTGTTTCATGCTTTTCTGAGTTTGACTAATGATGAAAAAAGCCATGGTAATTTCATCATCAGTAAGGTTATTGGAATGTACTTTTTGTATTAACCTCTCCAGAAACGTGCATGAATCGCGTTTTTGAGGATGTCTGACTCTTAAAATGCATGTTGTAATGTTCCAATGGACCAAGTAATAAAAATATACAAATACACTAAACCACGACAGAACTGTGCATTAAACGGTATTTAAAGCTTGTTTCATGCTTTTCTGAATTTGATGATGAAAAAAGCATTGTAAATGTCATCATCAGTAAAATCATTGGAAAGTACAAAAACTATTAACCTGTCCAGAACTGTGCATGAAACGCTTTTTTGAGGTTGTCTGATTCTGAAAATGCATGTTGTAATGTTTCAGTGAACAAAGTAATAAAAATACACAAAAACACTAAACGACGTCAGAACTGTGCATTAAACGCTATTTAAAGCTTGTCTGATGCTTTTCTAAGTTTGTCTAATGATGAAAAAACCATTGTAAATGACATTTTTAATAATTGAAATGGATTGGACAAAAACAATTAAAACGCTCCAGAACTGTGCATGAAACGCTTTTTTGAGGTGGTATGATTCTGAAAATGAACGTTGTAATGTTACAATAAACAAAGTAATAAAATTAAACAAAGACACTAAAACCACTCAGGAACTGTGCTAAACACTTGGCTGGCTAACTTATTTGGGCTTGGCTGACGCTATTCAATGTCACTATCAACAAATTATAAGAAATGTTCATAAACACTGAAACATTCCAGCACTGTGCCAATCGGTTTGTCTGACGCTTAAACTGCTCTTTTTAATGTCACTATCATCAAAGTAAAAGGAATAACTAAGGAAACAGTGAAATACCACAGATTTAAATTGTATAAACTTGTGTGATACTGAAACGCATTCAATTACAATATCATCAACGTAATAGGACGGGGAATAGATTCTGAAACACTACAGAACTGAGCTAAAGGAGATTCGTTAAGCTTTTTGTGAAGTCACTTTTAAAAAAGTATTAGACATGTAGAACAAACACTAACTCCAAAACTTTGTTTTCAAGCACTTCTTTGAGCTTGTCTGATACTGAAATGCATTTTGATATGTCCCAATGAACGACAAACTCAGAATGTTCAAAAACAGTAAAACACACCAGAACCATGCTGAAACGGCTTTTCTAAGCTTGTCTGATGATGAAAAAAGCATTGTAATAGTCATCATCAGTAAAGTCATTGGAAAGTACATAAACTATTAACCTGTCCAGAACTGTGCATGAAACGCTTTTTTGAGGTTGTCTGATTCTGAAAATGCATGTTGTAATGTTTCATTGAACAAAGTAATAAAAATATACAAAAACACTAAACCACAACAGAACTGTGCAATAAACGGTATTTAAAGCTTGTTTCATGCTTTTCTGAATTTGTCTGATGATGGAAAAAAGCATTGTAAATGACATTTTTAATAATTTAAATGGATTGTACAAAAACAATTAAAACTCTCCAGAACTGTGCATGAAACGCTTTATTCAGGTGGTATGATTCTAAAAAAAGAACGTTGTAATGTTACAATGAACAAAGTAATAAAAACATACAAATACACTAAACCTAGACAGAACTGTGTATTAAACGTTTAAAAGCGCTTAACTGCTTCTTTTCTAAATTTGACTGATGCTGACAAAAGCATTGTAGATTTCATCATCAGTAAAGTCCTTGGAAAGTACAAAAACTATTAACCTGTCCAGAACTGTGCATGAAACGCTTTTTTGAGGTTGTCTGATTCTGAAAATGCATGTTGTAATGTTTCATTGAACAAAGTAATAAAAATATACAAAAACACTAAACCACGTCAGAACTGTGCATTAAACGGTATTTAAAGCTTGTCTGATGCTTTTCTGAGTTTGTCTAATGATGAAAAAAGCATTGTAAATGACATTTTTAATAATTGAAATGGATTGGACAAGAACAATTAAAACTCTCCAGAACTGTGCATGAAACGCTTTTTTGAGGTTGTCTGATTCTGAAAATGCATGTTGTAATGTTTCAGTGAACAAAGTAATAAAAATACACAAAAACACTAAACGACGTCAGAACTGTGCATTAAACGCTATTTAAAGCTTGTCTGATGCTTTTCTAAGTTTGTCTAATGATGAAAAAACCATTGTAAATGACATTTTTAATAATTGAAATGGATTGGACAAAAACAATTAAAACGCTCCAGAACTGTGCATGAAACGCTTTTTTGAGGTGGTATGATTCTGAAAATGAACGTTGTAATGTTACAATAAACAAAGTAATAAAATTAAACAAAGACACTAAAACCACTCAGGAACTGTGCTAAACACTTGGCTGGCTAACTTATTTGGGCTTGGCTGACGCTATTCAATGTCACTATCAACAAATTATAAGAAATGTTCATAAACACTGAAACATTCCAGCACTGTGCCAATCGGTTTGTCTGACGCTTAAACTGCTCTTTTTAATGTCACTATCATCAAAGTAAAAGGAATAACTAAGGAAACAGTGAAATACCACAGATTTAAATTGTATAAACTTGTGTGATACTGAAACGCATTCAATTACAATATCATCAACGTAATAGGACGGGGAATAGATTCTGAAACACTACAGAACTGAGCTAAAGGAGATTCGTTAAGCTTTTTGTGAAGTCACTTTTAACAAAGTATTAGACATGTAGAACAAACACTAACTCCAAAACTTTGTTTTCAAGCACTTCTTTGAGCTTGTCTGATACTGAAATGCATTTTGATATGTCCCAATGAACGACAAACTCAGAATGTTCAAAAACAGTAAAACACACCAGAACCATGCTGAAACGGCTTTTCTAAGCTTGTCTGATGATGAAAAAAGCATTGTAATAGTCATCATCAGTAAAGTCATTGGAAAGTACAAAAACTATTAACCTGTCCAGAACTGTGCATGAAACGCTTTTTTGAGGTTGTCTGATTCTGAAAATGCATGTTGTAATGTTTCATTGAACAAAGTAATAAAAATATACAAAAACACTAAACCACAACAGAACTGTGCAATAAACGGTATTTAAAGCTTGTTTCATGCTTTTCTGAATTTGTCTGATGATGAAAAAAGCATTGTAAATGACATTTTTAATAATTGAAATGGATTGTATAAAAAGAATTAAAACTCTCCAAAACTGTGCATGAAACGCTTTATTCAGGTGGTATGATTCTAAAAAAAGAACGTTGTAATGTTACAATGAACAAAGTAATAAAATTAAACAAAAACACTTAAATCACTCCGGAACTGTTTATTAAACGTTTTAAAAAGCTTGTCTACTGCTTTTCTGAGTTTGACTGATGGTGAAAAAAGCATTGTTAATTTCATCATCAGTAAAGTCATTGGAATGTACAAAAAGTATTAACCTCTCCAGAACCGTGCATAAAGCGCTTTAATTGAGGATGTCTGATTCTTAAAAAGCATGTTGTAATGTTTCAATGAACAAAGTAATAAAAATATACAATAACACTAAACCACGTCAGAACTGTGCATTAAACGGTATTTAAAGCTTGTTTCATGCTTTTCTGAATTTGTCTGATGATGAAAAAAGCATTGTAAATGACATTTTTAATAATTGTACAAAAGCAATTAAAACTCTCCAGAACTGTGCTTGAAACGCTTTTTTGAGGTGGTATGATTTTGAAAATGAACGTTGTAATGTTACAATGAACAAAGTAATAAAATTAAACAAAAACACTTAAACCACTCAGGAACTGTGTATTAAACGTTTTAAAGAGCTTGTTTGATGCTATTCTGAGTTTGTCTAATAATGAAAAAAGCATTGTAAATGACATTTTTATTAATTGAAATGGATTGGACAAGAACAATTAAAACTCTCCAGAACTGTGCATGAAACGCTTTTTTGAGGTTGTCTGATTCTGAAAATGAACGTTGTAATGTTTCAGTGAACAAAGTAATACAATTATACAAAAACACTTATACCACTCAGGAATTGTGTATTAAACGTTTTAAAGAACTTGTCTACTGCTTTTCTGAGTTTGACTAATGATGAAAAAAGCCATGGTAATTTCATCATCAGTAAAGTTATTGGAATGTACTTTTTGTATTAACCTCTCCAGAAACGTGCATGAATCGCGTTTTTGAGGATGTCTGACTCTTAAAATGCATGTTGTAATGTTCCAATGGACCAAGTAATAAAAATATACAAATACACTAAACCACGACAGAACTGTGCATTAAACGGTATTTAAAGCTTGTTTCATGCTTTTCTGAATTTGTCTGATGATGAAAAAAGCATTGTAAATGTCATCATCAGTAAAATCATTGGAAAGTACAAAAACTATTAACCTGTCCAGAACTGTGCATGAAACGCTTTTTTGAGGTTGTCTGATTCTGAAAATGCATGTTGTAATGTTTCATTAAACAAAGTAATAAAAATATACAAAAGCACTAAACCACAACAGAACTGTGCAATAAACGGTATTTAAAGCTTGTTTCATGCTTTTCTGAATTTGTCTGATGATGAAAAAAGCATTGTAAATGACATTTTTAATAATTGAAATGGATTGTACAAAAACAATTAAAACTCTCCAAAACTGTGCATGAAACGCTTTATTCAGGTGGTATGATTCTAAAAAAAGAACGTTGTAATGTTACAATGAACAAAGTAATAAAATTAAACAAAAACACTTAAATCACTCCGGAACTGTTTATTAAACGTTTTAAAAAGCTTGTCTACTGCTTTTCTGAGTCTGACTGATGGTGAATAAAGCATTGTTAATTTCATCATCAGTAAAGTCATTGAAATGTACAAAAAGTATTAACCTCTCCAGAACCGTGCATAAAGCGCTTTTTTGAGGATGTCTGATTCTTAAAAAGCATGTTGTAATGTTTCAATGAACAAAGTATTAAAAATATACAATAACACTAAACCACGTCAGAACTGTGCATTAAACGGTATTTAAAGCTTGTTTCATGCTTTTCTGAATTTGTCTGATGATGAAAAAAGCATTGTAAATGACATTTTTAATAATTGTACAAAAGCAATTAAAACTCTCCAGAACTGTGCTTGAAACGCTTTTTTGAGGTGGTATGATTTTGAAAATGAACGTTGTAATGTTACAATGAACAAAGTAATAAAATTAAACAAAAACACTTAAACCACTGTGTATTAAACGTTTTAAAGAGCTTGTTTGATGCTATTCTGAGTTTGTCTAATAATGAAAAAAGCATTGTAAATGACATTTTTAGTAATTGAAATGGATTGTACATAAACAATTAAAACTCTCCAGAACTGTGCATGAAACGCTTTTTTGAGGTTGTATGCTTCTGAAAATGAACGTTGTAATGTTTCAGTGAACAAAGTAATACAATTATACAAAAACACTTATACCACTCAGGAATTGTGTATTAAACGTTTTAAAGAACTTGTCTACTGCTTTTCTGAGTTTGACTGATGATGAAAAAAGCCATGGTAATTTCATCATCAGTAAAGTTATTGGAATGTACTTTTTGTATTAACCTCTCCAGAAACGTGCATGAATCGCGTTTTTGAGGATGTCTGACTCTTAAAATGCATGTTGTAATGTTCCAATGGACCAAGTAATAAAAATATACAAATACACTAAACCACGACAGAACTGTGCATTAAACGGTATTTAAAGCTTGTTTCATGCTTTTCTGAATTTGATGATGAAAAAAGCATTGTAAATGTCATCATCAGTAAAATCATTGGAAAGTACAAAAACTATTAACCTGTCCAGAACTGTGCATGAAACGCTTTTTTGAGGTTGTCTGATTCTGAAAATGCATGTTGTAATGTTTCAGTGAACAAAGTAATAAAAATACACAAAAACACTAAACGACGTCAGAACTGTGCATTAAACGCTATTTAAAGCTTGTCTGATGCTTTTCTAAGTTTGTCTAATGATGAAAAAACCATTGTAAATGACATTTTTAATAATTGAAATGGATTGGACAAAAACAATTAAAACGCTCCAGAACTGTGCATGAAACGCTTTTTTGAGGTGGTATGATTCTGAAAATGAACGTTGTAATGTTACAATAAACAAAGTAATAAAATTAAACAAAGACACTAAAACCACTCAGGAACTGTGCTAAACACTTGGCTGGCTAACTTATTTGGGCTTGGCTGACGCTATTCAATGTCACTATCAACAAATTATAAGAAATGTTCATAAACACTGAAACATTCCAGCACTGTGCCAATCGGTTTGTCTGACGCTTAAACTGCTCTTTTTAATGTCACTATCATCAAAGTAAAAGGAATAACTAAGGAAACAGTGAAATACCACAGATTTAAATTGTATAAACTTGTGTGATACTGAAACGCATTCAATTACAATATCATCAACGTAATAGGACGGGGAATAGATTCTGAAACACTACAGAACTGAGCTAAAGGAGATTCGTTAAGCTTTTTGTGAAGTCACTTTTAACAAAGTATTAGACATGTAGAACAAACACTAACTCCAAAACTTTGTTTTCAAGCACTTCTTTGAGCTTGTCTGATACTGAAATGCATTTTGATATGTCCCAATGAACGACAAACTCAGAATGTTCAAAAACAGTAAAACACACCAGAACCATGCTGAAACGGCTTTTCTACGACAACTATTATATGTTGTCTGATGATGAAAAAAGCATTGTAATAGTCATCATCAGTAAAGTCATTGGAAAGTACAAAAACTATTAACCTGTCCAGAACTGTGCCTGAAACGCTTTTTTGAGGTTGTCTGATTCTGAAAATGCATGTTGTAATGTTTCATTGAACAAAGTAATAAAAATATACAAAAACACTAAACCACAACAGAACTGTGCAATAAACGGTATTTAAAGCTTGTTTCATGCTTTTCTGAATTTGTCTGATGATGAAAAAAGCATTGTAAATGACATTTTTAATAATTGAAATGGATTGTACAAAAACAATTAAAACTCTCCAAAACTGTGCATGAAACGCTTTATTCAGGTGGTATGATTCTAAAAAAAGAACGTTGTAATGTTACAATGAACAAAGTAATAAAATTAAACAAAAACACTTAAATCACTCCGGAACTGTTTATTAAACGTTTTAAAAAGCTTGTCTACTGCTTTTCTGAGTTTGACTGATGGTGAAAAAAGCATTGTTAATTTCATCATCAGTAAAGTCATTGGAATGTACAAAAAGTATTAACCTCTCCAGAACCGTGCATAAAGCGCTTTAATTGAGGATGTCTGATTCTTAAAAAGCATGTTGTAATGTTTCAATGAACAAAGTAATAAAAATATACAATAACACTAAACCACGTCAGAACTGTGCATTAAACGGTATTTAAAGCTTGTTTCATGCTTTTCTGAATTTGTCTGATGATGAAAAAAGCATTGTAAATGACATTTTTAATAATTGTACAAAAGCAATTAA
Organism: Trichomycterus rosablanca; assembly: GCF_030014385.1. Classification (NCBI taxonomy): domain Eukaryota; kingdom Metazoa; phylum Chordata; class Actinopteri; order Siluriformes; family Trichomycteridae; genus Trichomycterus; species Trichomycterus rosablanca. The sequence continues at coordinate 17,678,695 of NC_086007.1, forward strand.
AACTCTCCAGAACTGTGCTTGAAACGCTTTTTTGAGGTGGTATGATTTTGAAAATGAACGTTGTAATGTTACAATGAACAAAGTAATAAAATTAAACAAAAACACTTAAACCACTCAGGAACTGTGTATTAAACGTTTTAAAGAGCTTGTTTGATGCTATTCTGAGTTTGTCTAATAATGAAAAAAGCATTGTAAATGACATTTTTATTAATTGAAATGGATTGTACATAAACAATTAAAACTCTCCAGAACTGTGCATGAAACGCTTTTTTGAGGTTGTATGCTTCTGAAAATGAACGTTGTAATGTTTCAGTGAACAAAGTAATACAATTATACAAAAACACTAAACCACAACAGAACTGTGCAATAAACGGTATTTAAAGCTTGTTTCATGCTTTTCTGAGTTTGACTAATGATGAAAAAAGCCATGGTAATTTCATCATCAGTAAGGTTATTGGAATGTACTTTTTGTATTAACCTCTCCAGAAACGTGCATGAATCGCGTTTTTGAGGATGTCTGACTCTTAAAATGCATGTTGTAATGTTCCAATGGACCAAGTAATAAAAATATACAAATACACTAAACCACGACAGAACTGTGCATTAAACGGTATTTAAAGCTTGTTTCATGCTTTTCTGAATTTGATGATGAAAAAAGCATTGTAAATGTCATCATCAGTAAAATCATTGGAAAGTACAAAAACTATTAACCTGTCCAGAACTGTGCATGAAACGCTTTTTTGAGGTTGTCTGATTCTGAAAATGCATGTTGTAATGTTTCAGTGAACAAAGTAATAAAAATACACAAAAACACTAAACGACGTCAGAACTGTGCATTAAACGCTATTTAAAGCTTGTCTGATGCTTTTCTAAGTTTGTCTAATGATGAAAAAACCATTGTAAATGACATTTTTAATAATTGAAATGGATTGGACAAGAACAATTAAAACTCTCCAGAACTGTGCATGAAACGCTTTTTTGAGGTTGTCTGATTCTGAAAATGAACGTTGTAATGTTACAATGAACAAAGTAAAAAAAGGTTGTCTGATTCTTAAAATGCATGTTGTAATGTTTCAATGAACAAAGTAATAAAAATATACAAATACACAAAACCTGGACAGAACTGTGTATTAAACGTTTAACAGAGCTTAACTGCAGCTTTTCTGAGTTTGACTGATGATGACAAAAGCATTGTAAATTTCATCATCATTAAAGTCATTGGAAAGTACAAAAACTATTAACCTGTCCAGAACTGTGCATAAATCGCTTTTTTGAGGTTGTCTGATTCTGAAAATGCATGTTGTAATGTTTTATTGAACAAAGTAATAAAATTAAACAAAGACACTAAAACCACTCAGGAACTGTGCTAAACACACTTTTTTGGGCTTGGCTGACGCTATTCAATGTCACTATCAACAAATTATAAGAAATGTTCATAAACACTGAAGCATTCCAGCACTGTGCCAATCGGTTTGTCTGACGCTGAAACTGCTCTTTTTAATGTCACTATCATCAAAGTAAAAGGAATAATTAAGGAAACAGTGAAATACCACAGAACTAAATTTTATAAACTTGTGTGATACTGAAACGCATTCAGTTACAATATCATCAACGTAATAGGAATAGATTCTGAAACACTACAGAACTGGGCTAAACGAGATTCGTTGAGCTTTTTGTGAAGTCACTTTTAACAAAGTATTAGACATGTAGAACAACCACTAACTCCAAAACTTTGTTTTCAAGCACTTCTTTGAGCTTGTCTGATACTGAAATGAATTTTGATATGTCCCAATGAACGACAAACTCAGAATGTTCAAAAACAGTAAAACACACCAGAACCATGCTAAACGGCTTTTCTGAGCTTGTCTGATGATGGTAAAAAGCATTGTAATAGTCATCATATCAGTAAAGTCATTGGAAAGTACATAAACTATTAACCTGTCCAGAACTGTGCATGAAACGCTTTTTTGAGGTTGTCTGATTCTGAAAATGCATGTTGTAATGTTTCATTGAACAAAGTAATAAAAATATACAAAAACACTAAACCACAAAAGAACTGTGCAATAAACGGTATTTAAAGCTTGTTTCATGCTTTTCTGAATTTGTCTTATGATGAAAAAAGCATTGTAAATGACATTTTTAATAATTGTACAAAAGCAATTAAAACTCTCCAGAACTGTGCTTGAAACGCTTTTTTGAGGTGGTATGATTTTGAAAATGAACGTTGTAATGTTACAATGAACAAAGTAATAAAATTAAACAAAAACACTTAAACCACTCAGGAACTGTGTATTAAACGTTTTAAAGAGCTTGTTTGATGCTATTCTGAGTTTGTCTAATAATGAAAAAAGCATTGTAAATGACATTTTTATTAATTGAAATGGATTGTACATAAACAATTAAAACTCTCCAGAACTGTGCATGAAACGCTTTTTTGAGGTTGTATGCTTCTGAAAATGAACGTTGTAATGTTTCAGTGAACAAAGTAATACAATTATACAAAAACACTTATACCACTCAGGAATTGTGTATTAAACGTTTTAAAGAACTTGTCCACTGCTTTTCTGAGTTTGACTGATGAAAAAAGCATTGTAAATGACATTTTTAATAATTGAAATGGATTGTACAAAAACAATTAAAACTCTCCAGAACTGTGCATGAAACGCTTTATTCAGGTGGTATGATTCTAAAAAAAGAACGTTGTAATGTTACAATGAACAAAGTAATAAAAACATACAAATACACTAAACCTAGACAGAACTGTGTATTAAACGTTTAAAAGCGCTTAACTGCTTCTTTGCTAAATTTGACTGATGCTGACAAAAGCATTGTAGATTTCATCATCAGTAAAGTCCTTGGAAAGTACAAAAACTATTAACCTGTCCAGAACTGTGCATGAAACGCTTTTTTGAGGTTGTCTGATTCTGAAAATGCATGTTGTAATGTTTCATTGAACAAAGTAATAAAAATATACAAAAACACTAAACCACGTCAGAACTGTGCATTAAACGCTATTTAAAGCTTGTCTGATGCTTTTCTGAGTTTGTCTAATGATGAAAAAAACATTGTAAATGACATTTTTAATATTTGAAATGGATTGGACAAGAACAATTAAAACTCTCCAGAACTGTGCATGAAACGCTTTTTTGAGGTTGTCTGATTCTGAAAATGAACGTTGTAATGTTACAATGAACAAAGTAAAAAAAGGTTGTCTGATTCTTAAAATGCATGTTGTAATGTTTCAATGAACAAAGTAATAAAAATTTACAAATACACAAAACCTGGACAGAACTGTGTATTAAACGTTTAACAGAGCTTAACTGCTGCTTTTCTGAGTTTGACTGATGATGACAAAAGCATTGTAAATTTCATCATCATTAAAGTCATTGGAAAGTACAAAAACTATTAACCTGTCCAGAACTGTGCATGAATCGCTTTTTTGAGGTTGTCTGATTCTGAAAATGCATGTTGTAATGTTTTATTGAACAAAGTAATAAAATTAAACAAAGACACTAAAACCACTCAGGAACTGTGCTAAACACACTTTTTTGGGCTTGGCTGACGCTATTCAATGTCACTATCAACAAATTATAAGAAATGTTCATAAACACTGAAGCATTCCAGCACTGTGCCAATCGGTTTGTCTGACGCTGAAACTGCTCTTTTTAATGTCATTATCATCAAAGTAAAAGGAATAATTAAGGAAACAGTGAAATACCACAGAACTAAATTTTATAAACTTGTGTGATACTGAAACGCATTCAGTTACAATATCATCAACGTAATAGGAATAGATTCTGAAACACTACAGAACTGGGCTAAACGAGATTCGTTGAGCTTTTTGTGAAGTCACTTTTAACAAAGTATTAGACATGTAGAACAACCACTAACTCCAAAACTTTGTTTTCAAGCACTTCTTTGAGCTTGTCTGATACTGAAATGAATTTTGATATGTCCCAATGAACGACAAACTCAGAATGTTCAAAAACAGTAAAACACACCAGAACCATGCTAAACGGCTTTTCTGAGCTTGTCTGATGATGGTAAAAAGCATTGTAATAGTCATCATATCAGTAAAGTCATTGGAAAGTACATAAACTATTAACCTGTCCAGAACTGTGCATGAAACGCTTTTTTGAGGTTGTCTGATTCTGAAAATGCATGTTGTAATGTTTCATTGAACAAAGTAATAAAAATATACAAAAACACTAAACCACAACAGAACTGTGCAATAAACGGTATTTAAAGCTTGTTTCATGCTTTTCTGAATTTGTCTGATGATGGAAAAAAGCATTGTAAATGACATTTTTAATAATTTAAATGGATTGTACAAAAACAATTAAAACTCTCCAGAACTGTGCATGAAACGCTTTATTCAGGTGGTATGATTCTAAAAAAAGAACGTTGTAATGTTACAATGAACAAAGTAATAAAAACATACAAATACACTAAACCTAGACAGAACTGTGTATTAAACGTTTAAAAGCGCTTAACTGCTTCTTTTCTAAATTTGACTGATGCTGACAAAAGCATTGTAGATTTCATCATCAGTAAAGTCCTTGGAAAGTACAAAAACTATTAACCTGTCCAGAACTGTGCATGAAACGCTTTTTTGAGGTTGTCTGATTCTGAAAATGCATGTTGTAATGTTTCATTGAACAAAGTAATAAAAATATACAAAAACACTAAACCACGTCAGAACTGTGCATTAAACGGTATTTAAAGCTTGTCTGATGCTTTTCTGAGTTTGTCTAATGATGAAAAAAGCATTGTAAATGACATTTTTAATAATTGAAATGGATTGGACAAGAACAATTAAAACTCTCCAGAACTGTGCATGAAACGCTTTTTTGAGGTTGTCTGATTCTGAAAATGCATGTTGTAATGTTTCAGTGAACAAAGTAATAAAAATACACAAAAACACTAAACGACGTCAGAACTGTGCATTAAACGCTATTTAAAGCTTGTCTGATGCTTTTCTAAGTTTGTCTAATGATGAAAAAACCATTGTAAATGACATTTTTAATAATTGAAATGGATTGGACAAAAACAATTAAAACGCTCCAGAACTGTGCATGAAACGCTTTTTTGAGGTGGTATGATTCTGAAAATGAACGTTGTAATGTTACAATAAACAAAGTAATAAAATTAAACAAAGACACTAAAACCACTCAGGAACTGTGCTAAACACTTGGCTGGCTAACTTATTTGGGCTTGGCTGACGCTATTCAATGTCACTATCAACAAATTATAAGAAATGTTCATAAACACTGAAACATTCCAGCACTGTGCCAATCGGTTTGTCTGACGCTTAAACTGCTCTTTTTAATGTCACTATCATCAAAGTAAAAGGAATAACTAAGGAAACAGTGAAATACCACAGATTTAAATTGTATAAACTTGTGTGATACTGAAACGCATTCAATTACAATATCATCAACGTAATAGGACGGGGAATAGATTCTGAAACACTACAGAACTGAGCTAAAGGAGATTCGTTAAGCTTTTTGTGAAGTCACTTTTAACAAAGTATTAGACATGTAGAACAAACACTAACTCCAAAACTTTGTTTTCAAGCACTTCTTTGAGCTTGTCTGATACTGAAATGCATTTTGATATGTCCCAATGAACGACAAACTCAGAATGTTCAAAAACAGTAAAACACACCAGAACCATGCTGAAACGGCTTTTCTAAGCTTGTCTGATGATGAAAAAAGCATTGTAATAGTCATCATCAGTAAAGTCATTGGAAAGTACAAAAACTATTAACCTGTCCAGAACTGTGCATGAAACGCTTTTTTGAGGTTGTCTGATTCTGAAAATGCATGTTGTAATGTTTCATTGAACAAAGTAATAAAAATATACAAAAACACTAAACCACAACAGAACTGTGCAATAAACGGTATTTAAAGCTTGTTTCATGCTTTTCTGAATTTGTCTGATGATGAAAAAAGCATTGTAAATGACATTTTTAATAATTGAAATGGATTGTACAAAAAGAATTAAAACTCTCCAAAACTGTGCATGAAACGCTTTATTCAGGTGGTATGATTCTAAAAAAAGAACGTTGTAATGTTACAATGAACAAAGTAATAAAATTAAACAAAAACACTTAAATCACTCCGGAACTGTTTATTAAACGTTTTAAAAAGCTTGTCTACTGCTTTTCTGAGTTTGACTGATGGTGAAAAAAGCATTGTTAATTTCATCATCAGTAAAGTCATTGGAATGTACAAAAAGTATTAACCTCTCCAGAACCGTGCATAAAGCGCTTTAATTGAGGATGTCTGATTCTTAAAAAGCATGTTGTAATGTTTCAATGAACAAAGTAATAAAAATATACAATAACACTAAACCACGTCAGAACTGTGCATTAAACGGTATTTAAAGCTTGTTTCATGCTTTTCTGAATTTGTCTGATGATGAAAAAAGCATTGTAAATGACATTTTTAATAATTGTACAAAAGCAATTAAAACTCTCCAGAACTGTGCTTGAAACGCTTTTTTGAGGTGGTATGATTTTGAAAATGAACGTTGTAATGTTACAATGAACAAAGTAATAAAATTAAACAAAAACACTTAAACCACTCAGGAACTGTGTATTAAACGTTTTAAAGAGCTTGTTTGATGCTATTCTGAGTTTGTCTAATAATGAAAAAAGCATTGTAAATGACATTTTTATTAATTGAAATGGATTGTACGTAAACAATTAAAACTCTCCAGAACTGTGCATGAAACGCTTTTTTGAGGTTGTATGCTTCTGAAAATGAACGTTGTAATGTTTCAGTGAACAAAGTAATACAATTATACAAAAACACTTATACCACTCAGGAATTGTGTATTAAACGTTTTAAAGAACTTGTCTACTGCTTTTCTGAGTTTGACTAATGATGAAAAAAGCCATGGTAATTTCATCATCAGTAAAGTTATTGGAATGTACTTTTTGTATTAACCTCTCCAGAAACGTGCATGAATCGCGTTTTTGAGGATGTCTGACTCTTAAAATGCATGTTGTAATGTTCCAATGGACCAAGTAATAAAAATATACAAATACACTAAACCACGACAGAACTGTGCATTAAACGGTATTTAAAGCTTGTTTCATGCTTTTCTGAATTTGTCTGATGATGAAAAAAGCATTGTAAATGTCATCATCAGTAAAATCATTGGAAAGTACAAAAACTATTAACCTGTCCAGAACTGTGCATGAAACGCTTTTTTGAGGTTGTCTGATTCTGAAAATGCATGTTGTAATGTTTCATTAAACAAAGTAATAAAAATATACAAAAGCACTAAACCACAACAGAACTGTGCAATAAACGGTATTTAAAGCTTGTTTCATGCTTTTCTGAATTTGTCTGATGATGAAAAAAGCATTGTAAATGACATTTTTAATAATTGAAATGGATTGTACAAAAACAATTAAAACTCTCCAAAACTGTGCATGAAACGCTTTATTCAGGTGGTATGATTCTAAAAAAAGAACGTTGTAATGTTACAATGAACAAAGTAATAAAATTAAACAAAAACACTTAAATCACTCCGGAACTGTTTATTAAACGTTTTAAAAAGCTTGTCTACTGCTTTTCTGAGTCTGACTGATGGTGAATAAAGCATTGTTAATTTCATCATCAGTAAAGTCATTGAAATGTACAAAAAGTATTAACCTCTCCAGAACCGTGCATAAAGCGCTTTTTTGAGGATGTCTGATTCTTAAAAAGCATGTTGTAATGTTTCAATGAACAAAGTATTAAAAATATACAATAACACTAAACCACGTCAGAACTGTGCATTAAACGGTATTTAAAGCTTGTTTCATGCTTTTCTGAATTTGTCTGATGATGAAAAAAGCATTGTAAATGACATTTTTAATAATTGTACAAAAGCAATTAAAACTCTCCAGAACTGTGCTTGAAACGCTTTTTTGAGGTGGTATGATTTTGAAAATGAACGTTGTAATGTTACAATGAACAAAGTAATAAAATTAAACAAAAACACTTAAACCACTGTGTATTAAACGTTTTAAAGAGCTTGTTTGATGCTATTCTGAGTTTGTCTAATAATGAAAAAAGCATTGTAAATGACATTTTTATTAATTGAAATGGATTGTACATAAACAATTAAAACTCTCCAGAACTGTGCATGAAACGCTTTTTTGAGGTTGTATGCTTCTGAAAATGAACGTTGTAATGTTTCAGTGAACAAAGTAATACAATTATACAAAAACACTTATACCACTCAGGAATTGTGTATTAAACGTTTTAAAGAACTTGTCTACTGCTTTTCTGAGTTTGACTGATGATGAAAAAAGCCATGGTAATTTCATCATCAGTAAAGTTATTGGAATGTACTTTTTGTATTAACCTCTCCAGAAACGTGCATGAATCGCGTTTTTGAGGATGTCTGACTCTTAAAATGCATGTTGTAATGTTCCAATGGACCAAGTAATAAAAATATACAAATACACTAAACCACGACAGAACTGTGCATTAAACGGTATTTAAAGCTTGTTTCATGCTTTTCTGAATTTGATGATGAAAAAAGCATTGTAAATGTCATCATCAGTAAAATCATTGGAAAGTACAAAAACTATTAACCTGTCCAGAACTGTGCATGAAACGCTTTTTTGAGGTTGTCTGATTCTGAAAATGCATGTTGTAATGTTTCAGTGAACAAAGTAATAAAAATACACAAAAACACTAAACGACGTCAGAACTGTGCATTAAACGCTATTTAAAGCTTGTCTGATGCTTTTCTAAGTTTGTCTAATGATGAAAAAACCATTGTAAATGACATTTTTAATAATTGAAATGGATTGGACAAAAACAATTAAAACGCTCCAGAACTGTGCATGAAACGCTTTTTTGAGGTGGTATGATTCTGAAAATGAACGTTGTAATGTTACAATAAACAAAGTAATAAAATTAAACAAAGACACTAAAACCACTCAGGAACTGTGCTAAACACTTGGCTGGCTAACTTATTTGGGCTTGGCTGACGCTATTCAATGTCACTATCAACAAATTATAAGAAATGTTCATAAACACTGAAACATTCCAGCACTGTGCCAATCGGTTTGTCTGACGCTTAAACTGCTCTTTTTAATGTCACTATCATCAAAGTAAAAGGAATAACTAAGGAAACAGTGAAATACCACAGATTTAAATTGTATAAACTTGTGTGATACTGAAACGCATTCAATTACAATATCATCAACGTAATAGGACGGGGAATAGATTCTGAAACACTACAGAACTGAGCTAAAGGAGATTCGTTAAGCTTTTTGTGAAGTCACTTTTAACAAAGTATTAGACATGTAGAACAAACACTAACTCCAAAACTTTGTTTTCAAGCACTTCTTTGAGCTTGTCTGATACTGAAATGCATTTTGATATGTCCCAATGAACGACAAACTCAGAATGTTCAAAAACAGTAAAACACACCAGAACCATGCTGAAACGGCTTTTCTAAGACAACTATTATATGTTGTCTGATGATGAAAAAAGCATTGTAATAGTCATCATCAGTAAAGTCATTGGAAAGTACAAAAACTATTAACCTGTCCAGAACTGTGCCTGAAACGCTTTTTTGAGGTTGTCTGATTCTGAAAATGCATGTTGTAATGTTTCATTGAACAAAGTAATAAAAATATACAAAAACACTAAACCACAACAGAACTGTGCAATAAACGGTATTTAAAGCTTGTTTCATGCTTTTCTGAATTTGTCTGATGATGAAAAAAGCATTGTAAATGACATTTTTAATAATTGAAATGGATTGTACAAAAACAATTAAAACTCTCCAAAACTGTGCATGAAACGCTTTATTCAGGTGGTATGATTCTAAAAAAAGAACGTTGTAATGTTACAATGAACAAAGTAATAAAATTAAACAAAAACACTTAAATCACTCCGGAACTGTTTATTAAACGTTTTAAAAAGCTTGTCTACTGCTTTTCTGAGTTTGACTGATGGTGAAAAAAGCATTGTTAATTTCATCATCAGTAAAGTCATTGGAATGTACAAAAAGTATTAACCTCTCCAGAACCGTGCATAAAGCGCTTTAATTGAGGATGTCTGATTCTTAAAAAGCATGTTGTAATGTTTCAATGAACAAAGTAATAAAAATATACAATAACACTAAACCACGTCAGAACTGTGCATTAAACGGTATTTAAAGCTTGTTTCATGCTTTTCTGAATTTGTCTGATGATGAAAAAAGCATTGTAAATGACATTTTTAATAATTGTACAAAAGCAATTAAAACTCTCCAGAACTGTGCTTGAAACGCTTTTTTGAGGTGGTATGATTTTGAAAATGAACGATGTAATGTTACAATGAACAAAGTAATAAAATTAAACAAAAACACTTAAACCACTCAGGAACTGTGTATTAAACGTTTTAAAGAGCTTGTTTGATGCTATTCTGAGTTTGTCTAATAATGAAAAAAGCATTGTAAATGACATTTTTATTAATTGAAATGGATTGTACATAAACAATTAAAACTCTCCAGAACTGTGCATGAAACGCTTTTTTGAGGTTGTATGCTTCTGAAAATGAACGTTGTAATGTTTCAGTGAACAAAGTAATACAATTATACAAAAACACTAAACCACAACAGAACTGTGCAATAAACGGTATTTAAAGCTTGTTTCATGCTTTTCTGAGTTTGACTAATGATGAAAAAAGCCATGGTAATTTCATCATCAGTAAGGTTATTGGAATGTACTTTTTGTATTAACCTCTCCAGAAACGTGCATGAATCGCGTTTTTGAGGATGTCTGACTCTTAAAATGCATGTTGTAATGTTCCAATGGACCAAGTAATAAAAATATACAAATACACTAAACCACGACAGAACTGTGCATTAAACGGTATTTAAAGCTTGTTTCATGCTTTTCTGAATTTGATGATGAAAAAAGCATTGTAAATGTCATCATCAGTAAAATCATTGGAAAGTACAAAAACTATTAACCTGTCCAGAACTGTGCATGAAACGCTTTTTTGAGGTTGTCTGATTCTGAAAATGCATGTTGTAATGTTTCAGTGAACAAAGTAATAAAAATACACAAAAACACTAAACGACGTCAGAACTGTGCATTAAACGCTATTTAAAGCTTGTCTGATGCTTTTCTAAGTTTGTCTAATGATGAAAAAACCATTGTAAATGACATTTTTAATAATTGAAATGGATTGGACAAGAACAATTAAAACTCTCCAGAACTGTGCATGAAACGCTTTTTTGAGGTTGTCTGATTCTGAAAATGAACGTTGTAATGTTACAATGAACAAAGTAAAAAAAGGTTGTCTGATTCTTAAAATGCATGTTGTAATGTTTCAATGAACAAAGTAATAAAAATATACAAATACACAAAACCTGGACAGAACTGTGTATTAAACGTTTAACAGAGCTTAACTGCAGCTTTTCTGAGTTTGACTGATGATGACAAAAGCATTGTAAATTTCATCATCATTAAAGTCATTGGAAAGTACAAAAACTATTAACCTGTCCAGAACTGTGCATAAATCGCTTTTTTGAGGTTGTCTGATTCTGAAAATGCATGTTGTAATGTTTTATTGAACAAAGTAATAAAATTAAACAAAGACACTAAAACCACTCAGGAACTGTGCTAAACACACTTTTTTGGGCTTGGCTGACGCTATTCAATGTCACTATCAACAAATTATAAGAAATGTTCATAAACACTGAAGCATTCCAGCACTGTGCCAATCGGTTTGTCTGACGCTGAAACTGCTCTTTTTAATGTCACTATCATCAAAGTAAAAGGAATAATTAAGGAAACAGTGAAATACCACAGAACTAAATTTTATAAACTTGTGTGATACTGAAACGCATTCAGTTACAATATCATCAACGTAATAGGAATAGATTCTGAAACACTACAGAACTGGGCTAAACGAGATTCGTTGAGCTTTTTGTGAAGTCACTTTTAACAAAGTATTAGACATGTAGAACAACCACTAACTCCAAAACTTTGTTTTCAAGCACTTCTTTGAGCTTGTCTGATACTGAAATGAATTTTGATATGTCCCAATGAACGACAAACTCAGAATGTTCAAAAACAGTAAAACACACCAGAACCATGCTAAACGGCTTTTCTGAGCTTGTCTGATGATGGTAAAAAGCATTGTAATAGTCATCATATCAGTAAAGTCATTGGAAAGTACATAAACTATTAACCTGTCCAGAACTGTGCATGAAACGCTTTTTTGAGGTTGTCTGATTCTGAAAATGCATGTTGTAATGTTTCATTGAACAAAGTAATAAAAATATACAAAAACACTAAACCACAACAGAACTGTGCAATAAACGGTATTTAAAGCTTGTTTCATGCTTTTCTGAATTTGTCTTATGATGAAAAAAGCATTGTAAATGACATTTTTAATAATTGTACAAAAGCAATTAAAACTCTCCAGAACTGTGCTTGAAACGCTTTTTTGAGGTGGTATGATTTTGAAAATGAACGTTGTAATGTTACAATGAACAAAGTAATAAAATTAAACAAAAACACTTAAACCACTCAGGAACTGTGTATTAAACGTTTTAAAGAGCTTGTTTGATGCTATTCTGAGTTTGTCTAATAATGAAAAAAGCATTGTAAATGACATTTTTATTAATTGAAATGGATTGTACATAAACAATTAAAACTCTCCAGAACTGTGCATGAAACGCTTTTTTGAGGTTGTATGCTTCTGAAAATGAACGTTGTAATGTTTCAGTGAACAAAGTAATACAATTATACAAAAACACTTATACCACTCAGGAATTGTGTATTAAACGTTTTAAAGAACTTGTCCACTGCTTTTCTGAGTTTGACTGATGAAAAAAGCATTGTAAATGACATTTTTAATAATTGAAATGGATTGTACAAAAACAATTAAAACTCTCCAGAACTGTGCATGAAACGCTTTATTCAGGTGGTATGATTCTAAAAAAAGAACGTTGTAATGTTACAATGAACAAAGTAATAAAAACATACAAATACACTAAACCTAGACAGAACTGTGTATTAAACGTTTAAAAGCGCTTAACTGCTTCTTTGCTAAATTTGACTGATGCTGACAAAAGCATTGTAGATTTCATCATCAGTAAAGTCCTTGGAAAGTACAAAAACTATTAACCTGTCCAGAACTGTGCATGAAACACTTTTTTGAGGTTGTCTGATTCTGAAAATGCATGTTGTAATGTTTCATTGAACAAAGTAATAAAAATATACAAAAACACTAAACCACGTCAGAACTGTGCATTAAACGGTATTTAAAGCTTGTCTGATGCTTTTCTGAGTTTGTCTAATGATGAAAAAAACATTGTAAATGACATTTTTAATATTTGAAATGGATTGGACAAGAACAATTAAAACTCTCCAGAACTGTGCATGAAACGCTTTTTTGAGGTTGTCTGATTCTGAAAATGAACGTTGTAATGTTACAATGAACAAAGTAAAAAAAGGTTGTCTGATTCTTAAAATGCATGTTGTAATGTTTCAATGAACAAAGTAATAAAAATTTACAAATACACAAAACCTGGACAGAACTGTGTATTAAACGTTTAACAGAGCTTAACTGCTGCTTTTCTGAGTTTGACTGATGATGACAAAAGCATTGTAAATTTCATCATCATTAAAGTCATTGGAAAGTACAAAAACTATTAACCTGTCCAGAACTGTGCATGAATCGCTTTTTTGAGGTTGTCTGATTCTGAAAATGCATGTTGTAATGTTTTATTGAACAAAGTAATAAAATTAAACAAAGACACTAAAACCACTCAGGAACTGTGCTAAACACACTTTTTTGGGCTTGGCTGACGCTATTCAATGTCACTATCAACAAATTATAAGAAATGTTCATAAACACTGAAGCATTCCAGCACTGTGCCAATCGGTTTGTCTGACGCTGAAACTGCTCTTTTTAATGTCATTATCATCAAAGTAAAAGGAATAATTAAGGAAACAGTGAAATACCACAGAACTAAATTTTATAAACTTGTGTGATACTGAAACGCATTCAGTTACAATATCATCAACGTAATAGGAATAGATTCTGAAACACTACAGAACTGGGCTAAACGAGATTCGTTGAGCTTTTTGTGAAGTCACTTTTAACAAAGTATTAGACATGTAGAACAACCACTAACTCCAAAACTTTGTTTTCAAGCACTTCTTTGAGCTTGTCTGATACTGAAATGAATTTTGATATGTCCCAATGAACGACAAACTCAGAATGTTCAAAAACAGTAAAACACACCAGAACCATGCTAAACGGCTTTTCTGAGCTTGTCTGATGATGGTAAAAAGCATTGTAATAGTCATCATATCAGTAAAGTCATTGGAAAGTACATAAACTATTAACCTGTCCAGAACTGTGCATGAAACGCTTTTTTGAGGTTGTCTGATTCTGAAAATGCATGTTGTAATGTTTCATTGAACAAAGTAATAAAAATATACAAAAACACTAAACCACAACAGAACTGTGCAATAAACGGTATTTAAAGCTTGTTTCATGCTTTTCTGAATTTGTCTGATGATGAAAAAAGCATTGTAAATGACATTTTTAATAATTGTACAAAAGCAATTAAAACTCTCCAGAACTGTGCTTGAAACGCTTTTTTGAGGTGGTATGATTTTGAAAATGAACGTTGTAATGTTACAATGAACAAAGTAATAAAATTAAACAAAAACACTTAAACCACTCAGGAACTGTGTATTAAACGTTTTAAAGAGCTTGTTTGATGCTATTCTGAGTTTGTCTAATAATGAAAAAAGCATTGTAAATGACATTTTTATTAATTGAAATGGATTGGACAAGAACAATTAAAACTCTCCAGAACTGTGCATGAAACGCTTTTTTGAGGTTGTCTGATTCTGAAAATGAACGTTGTAATGTTACAATGAACAAAGTAAAAAAAGGTTGTCTGATTCTTAAAATGCATGTTGTAATGTTTCAATGAACAAAGTAATAAAAATTTACAAATACACAAAACCTGGACAGAACTGTGTATTAAACGTTTAACAGAGCTTAACTGCTGCTTTTCTGAGTTTGACTGATGATGACAAAAGCATTGTAAATTTCATCATCATTAAAGTCATTGGAAAGTACAAAAACTATTAACCTGTCCAGAACTGTGCATGAATCGCTTTTTTGAGGTTGTCTGATTCTGAAAATGCATGTTGTAATGTTTTATTGAACAAAGTAATAAAATTAAACAAAGACACTAAAACCACTCAGGAACTGTGCTAAACACACTTTTTTGGGCTTGGCTGACGCTATTCAATGTCACTATCAACAAATTATAAGAAATGTTCATAAACACTGAAACATTCCAGCACTGTGCCAATCGGTTTGTCTGACGCTGAAACTGCTCTTTTTAATGTCACTATCATCAATGTAAAAGAAATAATTAAGGAAACAGTGAAAAACTACAGAACTAAATTTTATAAGCTTGTGCCATACTGAAATGCATTTAATTACAACATCATCAACGTAATAGGAAGGGGAACAGATTCTGAAACACTACAGAACTGGGCAAATCGAAATTTGTTGAGCTTTTTGTGAAGTCACTTTTAACAAAGTATTAGACATGTAGAACAACCACTAACTCCGAAACGTTGTTTTCAAGCACTTGTTTGAGCTTGTCTGATACTGAAATGCATTTTGATATATCCCAATGAACGACAAACTCAAAATGTTCAAAAACAGTAAAACACACCAGAACCATGCTAAACGGCTTTTCTGAGCTTGTCTGATGATGGTAAAAAGCATTGTAATAGTCATCATATCAGTAAAGTCATTGGAAAGTACAAAAACTATTAACCTGTCCAGAACTGTGCATGAAACGCTTTTTTGAGGTTGTCTGATTCTGAAAATGCATGTTGTAATGTTTCATTGAACAAAGTAATAAAAATATACAAAAACACTAAACCACAACAGAACTGTGCAATAAACGGTATTTAAAGCTTGTTTCATGCTTTTCTGAATTTGTCTGATGATGAAAAAAGCATTGTAAATGACATTTTTAATAATTGTACAAAAGCAATTAAAACTCTCCAGAACTGTGCTTGAAACGCTTTTTTGAGGTGGTATGATTTTGAAAATGAACGTTGTAATGTTACAATGAACAAAGTAATAAAATTAAACAAAAACACTGAAACCACTCAGGAACTGTGTATTAAACTTTTAAAGAGCTTGTTTGATGATATTCTGAGTTTGTCTAATAATGAAAAAAGCATTGTAAATGACATTTTTATTAATTGAAATGGATTGTACATAAACAATTAAAACTCTCCAGAACTGTGCATGAAACGCTTTTTTGAGGTTGTATGCTTCTGAAAATGAACGTTGTAATGTTTCAGTGAACAAAGTAATACAATTATACAAAAACACTTATACCACTCAGGAATTGTGTATTAAACGTTTTAAAGAACTTGTCTACTGCTTTTCTGAGTTTGACTGATGATGAAAAAAGCCATGGTAATTTCATCATCAGTAAAGTTATTGGAATGTACTTTTTGTATTAACCTCTCCAGAAACGTGCTTGAATCGCGATTTTGAGGATGTCTGACTCTTAAAATGCATGTTGTAATGTTTCAATGGACAAAGTAATAAAAATATACAAATACACTAAACCACGACAGAACTGTGCAATAAACAGTATTTAAAGCTTGTTTCATGCTTTTCTGAATTTGTCTGATGATGAAAAAAGCATTGTAAATGACATTTTTAATAATTGAAATGGATTGTACAAAAACAATTAAAACTCTCCAGAACTGTGCATGAAACGCTTTATTCAGGTGGTATGATTCTAAAAAAAGAACGTTGTAATGTTACAATGAACAAAGTAATAAAAACATACAAATACACTAAACCTAGACAGAACTGTGTATTAAACGTTTAAAAGCGCTTAACTGCTTCTTTTCTAAATTTGACTGATGCTGACAAAAGCATTGTAGATTTCATCATCAGTAAAGTCCTTGGAAAGTACAAAAACTATTAACCTGTCCAGAACTGTGCATGAAACGCTTTTTTGAGGTTGTCTGATTCTGAAAATGCATGTTGTAATGTTTCATTGAACAAAGTAATAAAAATATACAAAAACACTAAACCACGTCAGAACTGTGCATTAAACGCTATTTAAAGCTTGTCTGATGCTTTTCTGAGTTTGTCTAATGATGAAAAAAGCATTGTAAATGACATTTTTAATAATTGAAATGGATTGGACAAGAACAATTAAAACTCTCCAGAACTGTGCATGAAACGCTTTTTTGAGGTTGTCTGATTCTGAAAATGAACGTTGTAATGTTACAATGAACAAAGTAAAAAAAGGTTGTCTGATTCTTAAAATGCATGTTGTAATGTTTCAATGAACAAAGTAATAAAAATATACAAATACACAAAACCTGGACAGAACTGTGTATTAAACGTTTAACAGAGCTTAACTGCAGCTTTTCTGAGTTTGACTGATGATGACAAAAGCATTGTAAATTTCATCATCGGTAAAGTCATTGGAAAGTACAAAAACAATTACCCTCTCCAGAAACTGTGCGTAAAACGCATTTTTGAGGTTGTCTGATTCTGAAAATGCACGTTGTAATGTTTCAATGAACAAAGTAATAAAATTAAACCAAGACACTAAAACCACTCAGGAACTGTGCTAAACACACTGATTTGGGCTTGGCTTACGCTATTCAATGTCACTATCAACAAATTATAAGAAATGTTCATAAACACTGAAAGATTCCAGCACTGTGCCAATCGGTTTGTCTGACGCTGAAACTGCTCTTTTTAATGTCACTATCATCAATGTAAAAGGAATAATTAAGGAAACAGTGAAAAACTACAGAACTAATTTTTATAAGCTTGTGCCATACTGAAATGCATTCAATTACAATATCATCAACGTAATAGGAAGGGGAACAGATTCTGAAACACTACAGAACTGGGCAAATCGAAATTTGTTGAGCTTTTTGTGAAGTCACTTTTAACAAAGTATTAGACATGTAGAACAACCACTAACTCCGAAACGTTGTTTTCAAGCACTTGTTTGAGCTTGTCTGATACTGAAATGCATTTTGATATATCCCAATGAACGACAAACTCAAAATGTTCAAAAACAGTAAAACACACCAGAACCATGCTAAACGGCTTTTCTGAGCTTGTCTGATGATGGTAAAAAGCATTGTAATAGTCATCATATCAGTAAAGTCATTGGAAAGTACAAAAACTATTAACCTGTCCAGAACTGTGCATGAAACGCTTTTTTGAGGTTGTCTGATTCTGAAAATGCATGTTGTAATGTTTCATTGAACAAAGTAATAAAAATATACAAAAACACTAAACCACAACAGAACTGTGCAATAAACGGTATTTAAAGCTTGTTTCATGCTTTTCTGAATTTGTCTGATGATGAAAAAAGCATTGTAAATGACATTTTTAATAATTGAAATGGATTGTACAAAAAGAATTAAAACTCTCCAAAACTGTGCATGAAACGCTTTATTCAGGTGGTATGATTCTAAAAAAAGAACGTTGTAATGTTACAATGAACAAAGTAATAAAATTAAACAAAAACACTTAAATCACTCCGGAACTGTTTATTAAACGTTTTAAAAAGCTTGTCTACTGCTTTTCTGAGTCTGACTGATGGTGAATAAAGCATTGTTAATTTCATCATCAGTAAAGTCATTGAAATGTACAAAAAGTATTAACCTCTCCAGAACCGTGCATAAAGCGCTTTTTTGAGGATGTCTGATTCTTAAAAAGCATGTTGTAATGTTTCAATGAACAAAGTATTAAAAATATACAATAACACTAAACCACGTCAGAACTGTGCATTAAACGGTATTTAAAGCTTGTTTCATGCTTTTCTGAATTTGTCTGATGATGAAAAAAGCATTGTAAATGACATTTTTAATAATTGTACAAAAGCAATTAAAACTCTCCAGAACTGTGCTTGAAACGCTTTTTTGAGGTGGTATGATTTTGAAAATGAACGTTGTAATGTTACAATGAACAAAGTAATAAAATTAAACAAAAACACTTAAACCACTCAGGAACTGTGTATTAAACGTTTTAAAGAGCTTGTTTGATGCTATTCTGAGTTTGTCTAATAATGAAAAAAGCATTGTAAATGACATTTTTATTAATTGAAATGGATTGTACATAAACAATTAAAACTCTCCAGAACTGTGCATGAAACGCTTTTTTGAGGTTGTATGCTTCTGAAAATGAACGTTGTAATGTTTCAGTGAACAAAGTAATACAATTATACAAAAACACTTATACCACTCAGGAATTGTGTATTAAACGTTTTAAAGAACTTGTCTACTGCTTTTCTGAGTTTGACTGATGATGAAAAAAGCCATGGTAATTTCATCATCAGTAAAGTTATTGGAATGTACTTTTTGTATTAACCTCTCCAGAAACGTGCATGAATCGCGTTTTTGAGGATGTCTGACTCTTAAAATGCATGTTGTAATGTTCCAATGGACCAAGTAATAAAAATATACAAATACACTAAACCACGACAGAACTGTGCATTAAACGGTATTTAAAGCTTGTTTCATGCTTTTCTGAATTTGATGATGAAAAAAGCATTGTAAATGTCATCATCAGTAAAATCATTGGAAAGTACAAAAACTATTAACCTGTCCAGAACTGTGCATGAAACGCTTTTTTGAGGTTGTCTGATTCTGAAAATGCATGTTGTAATGTTTCAGTGAACAAAGTAATAAAAATACACAAAAACACTAAACGACGTCAGAACTGTGCATTAAACGCTATTTAAAGCTTGTCTGATGCTTTTCTAAGTTTGTCTAATGATGAAAAAACCATTGTAAATGACATTTTTAATAATTGAAATGGATTGGACAAAAACAATTAAAACGCTCCAGAACTGTGCATGAAACGCTTTTTTGAGGTGGTATGATTCTGAAAATGAACGTTGTAATGTTACAATAAACAAAGTAATAAAATTAAACAAAGACACTAAAACCACTCAGGAACTGTGCTAAACACTTGGCTGGCTAACTTATTTGGGCTTGGCTGACGCTATTCAATGTCACTATCAACAAATTATAAGAAATGTTCATAAACACTGAAACATTCCAGCACTGTGCCAATCGGTTTGTCTGACGCTTAAACTGCTCTTTTTAATGTCACTATCATCAAAGTAAAAGGAATAACTAAGGAAACAGTGAAATACCACAGATTTAAATTGTATAAACTTGTGTGATACTGAAACGCATTCAATTACAATATCATCAACGTAATAGGACGGGGAATAGATTCTGAAACACTACAGAACTGAGCTAAAGGAGATTCGTTAAGCTTTTTGTGAAGTCACTTTTAACAAAGTATTAGACATGTAGAACAAACACTAACTCCAAAACTTTGTTTTCAAGCACTTCTTTGAGCTTGTCTGATACTGAAATGCATTTTGATATGTCCCAATGAACGACAAACTCAGAATGTTCAAAAACAGTAAAACACACCAGAACCATGCTGAAACGGCTTTTCTAAGACAACTATTATATGTTGTCTGATGATGAAAAAAGCATTGTAATAGTCATCATCAGTAAAGTCATTGGAAAGTACAAAAACTATTAACCTGTCCAGAACTGTGCATGAAACGCTTTTTTGAGGTTGTCTGATTCTGAAAATGCATGTTGTAATGTTTCATTGAACAAAGTAATAAAAATATACAAAAACACTAAACCACAACAGAACTGTGCAATAAACGGTATTTAAAGCTTGTTTCATGCTTTTCTGAATTTGTCTGATGATGAAAAAAGCATTGTAAATGACATTTTTAATAATTGAAATGGATTGTACAAAAACAATTAAAACTCTCCAAAACTGTGCATGAAACGCTTTATTCAGGTGGTATGATTCTAAAAAAAGAACGTTGTAATGTTACAATGAACAAAGTAATAAAATTAAACAAAAACACTTAAATCACTCCGGAACTGTTTATTAAACGTTTTAAAAAGCTTGTCTACTGCTTTTCTGAGTTTGACTGATGGTGAAAAAAGCATTGTTAATTTCATCATCAGTAAAGTCATTGGAATGTACAAAAAGTATTAACCTCTCCAGAACCGTGCATAAAGCGCTTTAATTGAGGATGTCTGATTCTTAAAAAGCATGTTGTAATGTTTCAATGAACAAAGTAATAAAAATATACAATAACACTAAACCACGTCAGAACTGTGCATTAAACGGTATTTAAAGCTTGTTTCATGCTTTTCTGAATTTGTCTGATGATGAAAAAAGCATTGTAAATGACATTTTTAATAATTGTACAAAAGCAATTAAAACTCTCCAGAACTGTGCTTGAAACGCTTTTTTGAGGTGGTATGATTTTGAAAATGAACGTTGTAATGTTACAATGAACAAAGTAATAAAATTAAACAAAAACACTTAAACCACTCAGGAACTGTGTATTAAACGTTTTAAAGAGCTTGTTTGATGCTATTCTGAGTTTGTCTAATAATGAAAAAAGCATTGTAAATGACATTTTTATTAATTGAAATGGATTGTACATAAACAATTAAAACTCTCCAGAACTGTGCATGAAACGCTTTTTTGAGGTTGTATGCTTCTGAAAATGAACGTTGTAATGTTTCAGTGAACAAAGTAATACAATTATACAAAAACACTTATACCACTCAGGAATTGTGTATTAAACGTTTTAAAGAACTTGTCTACTGCTTTTCTGAGTTTGACTGATGATGAAAAAAGCCATGGTAATTTCATCATCAGTAAAGTTATTGGAATGTACTTTTTGTATTAACCTCTCCAGAAACGTGCATGAATCGCGTTTTTGAGGATGTCTGACTCTTAAAATGCATGTTGTAATGTTCCAATGGACCAAGTAATAAAAATATACAAATACACTAAACCACGACAGAACTGTGCATTAAACGGTATTTAAAGCTTGTTTCATGCTTTTCTGAATTTGATGATGAAAAAAGCATTGTAAATGTCATCATCAGTAAAATCATTGGAAAGTACAAAAACTATTAACCTGTCCAGAACTGTGCATGAAACGCTTTTTTGAGGTTGTCTGATTCTGAAAATGCATGTTGTAATGTTTCAGTGAACAAAGTAATAAAAATACACAAAAACACTAAACGACGTCAGAACTGTGCATTAAACGCTATTTAAAGCTTGTCTGATGCTTTTCTAAGTTTGTCTAATGATGAAAAAACCATTGTAAATGACATTTTTAATAATTGAAATGGATTGGACAAAAACAATTAAAACGCTCCAGAACTGTGCATGAAACGCTTTTTTGAGGTGGTATGATTCTGAAAATGAACGTTGTAATGTTACAATAAACAAAGTAATAAAATTAAACAAAGACACTAAAACCACTCAGGAACTGTGCTAAACACTTGGCTGGCTAACTTATTTGGGCTTGGCTGACGCTATTCAATGTCACTATCAACAAATTATAAGAAATGTTCATAAACACTGAAACATTCCAGCACTGTGCCAATCGGTTTGTCTGACGCTTAAACTGCTCTTTTTAATGTCACTATCATCAAAGTAAAAGGAATAACTAAGGAAACAGTGAAATACCACAGATTTAAATTGTATAAACTTGTGTGATACTGAAACGCATTCAATTACAATATCATCAACGTAATAGGACGGGGAATAGATTCTGAAACACTACAGAACTGAGCTAAAGGAGATTCGTTAAGCTTTTTGTGAAGTCACTTTTAACAAAGTATTAGACATGTAGAACAAACACTAACTCCAAAACTTTGTTTTCAAGCACTTCTTTGAGCTTGTCTGATACTGAAATGCATTTTGATATGTCCCAATGAACGACAAACTCAGAATGTTCAAAAACAGTAAAACACACCAGAACCATGCTGAAACGGCTTTTCTAAGACAACTATTATATGTTGTCTGATGATGAAAAAAGCATTGTAATAGTCATCATCAGTAAAGTCATTGGAAAGTACAAAAACTATTAACCTGTCCAGAACTGTGCATGAAACGCTTTTTTGAGGTTGTCTGATTCTGAAAATGCATGTTGTAATGTTTCATTGAACAAAGTAATAAAAATATACAAAAACACTAAACCACAACAGAACTGTGCAATAAACGGTATTTAAAGCTTGTTTCATGCTTTTCTGAATTTGTCTGATGATGAAAAAAGCATTGTAAATGACATTTTTAATAATTGAAATGGATTGTACAAAAACAATTAAAACTCTCCAAAACTGTGCATGAAACGCTTTATTCAGGTGGTATGATTCTAAAAAAAGAACGTTGTAATGTTACAATGAACAAAGTAATAAAATTAAACAAAAACACTTAAATCACTCCGGAACTGTTTATTAAACGTTTTAAAAAGCTTGTCTACTGCTTTTCTGAGTTTGACTGATGGTGAAAAAAGCATTGTTAATTTCATCATCAGTAAAGTCATTGGAATGTACAAAAAGTATTAACCTCTCCAGAACCGTGCATAAAGCGATTTAATTGAGGATGTCTGATTCTTAAAAAGCATGTTGTAATGTTTCAATGAACAAAGTAATAAAAATATACAATAACACTAAACCACGTCAGAACTGTGCATTAAACGGTATTTAAAGCTTGTTTCATGCTTTTCTGAATTTGTCT
Source organism: Trichomycterus rosablanca (assembly GCF_030014385.1). Classification (NCBI taxonomy): domain Eukaryota; kingdom Metazoa; phylum Chordata; class Actinopteri; order Siluriformes; family Trichomycteridae; genus Trichomycterus; species Trichomycterus rosablanca. The sequence continues at coordinate 17,702,343 of NC_086007.1, forward strand.
GATGATGAAAAAAGCATTGTAAATGACATTTTTAATAATTGTACAAAAGCAATTAAAACTCTCCAGAACTGTGCTTGAAACGCTTTTTTGAGGTGGTATGATTTTGAAAATGAACGTTGTAATGTTACAATGAACAAAGTAATAAAATTAAACAAAAACACTTAAACCACTCAGGAACTGTGTATTAAACGTTTTAAAGAGCTTGTTTGATGCTATTCTGAGTTTGTCTAATAATGAAAAAAGCATTGTAAATGACATTTTTATTAATTGAAATGGATTGTACATAAACAATTAAAACTCTCCAGAACTGTGCATGAAACGCTTTTTTGAGGTTGTATGCTTCTGAAAATGAACGTTGTAATGTTTCAGTGAACAAAGTAATACAATTATACAAAAACACTTATACCACTCAGGAATTGTGTATTAAACGTTTTAAAGAACTTGTCTACTGCTTTTCTGAGTTTGACTGATGATGAAAAAAGCCATGGTAATTTCATCATCAGTAAAGTTATTGGAATGTACTTTTTGTATTAACCTCTCCAGAAACGTGCATGAATCGCGTTTTTGAGGATGTCTGACTCTTAAAATGCATGTTGTAATGTTCCAATGGACCAAGTAATAAAAATATACAAATACACTAAACCACGACAGAACTGTGCATTAAACGGTATTTAAAGCTTGTTTCATGCTTTTCTGAATTTGATGATGAAAAAAGCATTGTAAATGTCATCATCAGTAAAATCATTGGAAAGTACAAAAACTATTAACCTGTCCAGAACTGTGCATGAAACGCTTTTTTGAGGTTGTCTGATTCTGAAAATGCATGTTGTAATGTTTCAGTGAACAAAGTAATAAAAATACACAAAAACACTAAACGACGTCAGAACTGTGCATTAAACGCTATTTAAAGCTTGTCTGATGCTTTTCTAAGTTTGTCTAATGATGAAAAAACCATTGTAAATGACATTTTTAATAATTGAAATGGATTGGACAAAAACAATTAAAACGCTCCAGAACTGTGCATGAAACGCTTTTTTGAGGTGGTATGATTCTGAAAATGAACGTTGTAATGTTACAATAAACAAAGTAATAAAATTAAACAAAGACACTAAAACCACTCAGGAACTGTGCTAAACACTTGGCTGGCTAACTTATTTGGGCTTGGCTGACGCTATTCAATGTCACTATCAACAAATTATAAGAAATGTTCATAAACACTGAAACATTCCAGCACTGTGCCAATCGGTTTGTCTGACGCTTAAACTGCTCTTTTTAATGTCACTATCATCAAAGTAAAAGGAATAACTAAGGAAACAGTGAAATACCACAGATTTAAATTGTATAAACTTGTGTGATACTGAAACGCATTCAATTACAATATCATCAACGTAATAGGACGGGGAATAGATTCTGAAACACTACAGAACTGAGCTAAAGGAGATTCGTTAAGCTTTTTGTGAAGTCACTTTTAACAAAGTATTAGACATGTAGAACAAACACTAACTCCAAAACTTTGTTTTCAAGCACTTCTTTGAGCTTGTCTGATACTGAAATGCATTTTGATATGTCCCAATGAACGACAAACTCAGAATGTTCAAAAACAGTAAAACACACCAGAACCATGCTGAAACGGCTTTTCTAAGACAACTATTATATGTTGTCTGATGATGAAAAAAGCATTGTAATAGTCATCATCAGTAAAGTCATTGGAAAGTACAAAAACTATTAACCTGTCCAGAACTGTGCATGAAACGCTTTTTTGAGGTTGTCTGATTCTGAAAATGCATGTTGTAATGTTTCATTGAACAAAGTAATAAAAATATACAAAAACACTAAACCACAACAGAACTGTGCAATAAACGGTATTTAAAGCTTGTTTCATGCTTTTCTGAATTTGTCTGATGATGAAAAAAGCATTGTAAATGACATTTTTAATAATTGAAATGGATTGTACAAAAACAATTAAAACTCTCCAAAACTGTGCATGAAACGCTTTATTCAGGTGGTATGATTCTAAAAAAAGAACGTTGTAATGTTACAATGAACAAAGTAATAAAATTAAACAAAAACACTTAAATCACTCCGGAACTGTTTATTAAACGTTTTAAAAAGCTTGTCTACTGCTTTTCTGAGTTTGACTGATGGTGAAAAAAGCATTGTTAATTTCATCATCAGTAAAGTCATTGGAATGTACAAAAAGTATTAACCTCTCCAGAACCGTGCATAAAGCGCTTTAATTGAGGATGTCTGATTCTTAAAAAGCATGTTGTAATGTTTCAATGAACAAAGTAATAAAAATATACAATAACACTAAACCACGTCAGAACTGTGCATTAAACGGTATTTAAAGCTTGTTTCATGCTTTTCTGAATTTGTCTGATGATGAAAAAAGCATTGTAAATGACATTTTTAATAATTGTACAAAAGCAATTAAAACTCTCCAGAACTGTGCTTGAAACGCTTTTTTGAGGTGGTATGATTTTGAAAATGAACGTTGTAATGTTACAATGAACAAAGTAATAAAATTAAACAAAAACACTTAAACCACTCAGGAACTGTGTATTAAACGTTTTAAAGAGCTTGTTTGATGCTATTCTGAGTTTGTCTAATAATGAAAAAAGCATTGTAAATGACATTTTTATTAATTGAAATGGATTGTACATAAACAATTAAAACTCTCCAGAACTGTGCATGAAACGCTTTTTTGAGGTTGTATGCTTCTGAAAATGAACGTTGTAATGTTTCAGTGAACAAAGTAATACAATTATACAAAAACACTTATACCACTCAGGAATTGTGTATTAAACGTTTTAAAGAACTTGTCTACTGCTTTTCTGAGTTTGACTGATGATGAAAAAAGCCATGGTAATTTCATCATCAGTAAAGTTATTGGAATGTACTTTTTGTATTAACCTCTCCAGAAACGTGCATGAATCGCGTTTTTGAGGATGTCTGACTCTTAAAATGCATGTTGTAATGTTCCAATGGACCAAGTAATAAAAATATACAAATACACTAAACCACGACAGAACTGTGCATTAAACGGTATTTAAAGCTTGTTTCATGCTTTTCTGAATTTGATGATGAAAAAAGCATTGTAAATGTCATCATCAGTAAAATCATTGGAAAGTACAAAAACTATTAACCTGTCCAGAACTGTGCATGAAACGCTTTTTTGAGGTTGTCTGATTCTGAAAATGCATGTTGTAATGTTTCATTGAACAAAGTAATAAAAATATACAAAAACACTAAACCACGTCAGAACTGTGCATTAAACGCTATTTAAAGCTTGTCTGATGCTTTTCTGAGTTTGTCTAATGATGAAAAAAACATTGTAAATGACATTTTTAATATTTGAAATGGATTGGACAAGAACAATTAAAACTCTCCAGAACTGTGCATGAAACGCTTTTTTGAGGTTGTCTGATTCTGAAAATGAACGTTGTAATGTTACAATGAACAAAGTAAAAAAAGGTTGTCTGATTCTTAAAATGCATGTTGTAATGTTTCAATGAACAAAGTAATAAAAATTTACAAATACACAAAACCTGGACAGAACTGTGTATTAAACGTTTAACAGAGCTTAACTGCTGCTTTTCTGAGTTTGACTGATGATGACAAAAGCATTGTAAATTTCATCATCATTAAAGTCATTGGAAAGTACAAAAACTATTAACCTGTCCAGAACTGTGCATGAATCGCTTTTTTGAGGTTGTCTGATTCTGAAAATGCATGTTGTAATGTTTTATTGAACAAAGTAATAAAATTAAACAAAGACACTAAAACCACTCAGGAACTGTGCTAAACACACTTTTTTGGGCTTGGCTGACGCTATTCAATGTCACTATCAACAAATTATAAGAAATGTTCATAAACACTGAAGCATTCCAGCACTGTGCCAATCGGTTTGTCTGACGCTGAAACTGCTCTTTTTAATGTCATTATCATCAAAGTAAAAGGAATAATTAAGGAAACAGTGAAATACCACAGAACTAAATTTTATAAACTTGTGTGATACTGAAACGCATTCAGTTACAATATCATCAACGTAATAGGAATAGATTCTGAAACACTACAGAACTGGGCTAAACGAGATTCGTTGAGCTTTTTGTGAAGTCACTTTTAACAAAGTATTAGACATGTAGAACAACCACTAACTCCAAAACTTTGTTTTCAAGCACTTCTTTGAGCTTGTCTGATACTGAAATGAATTTTGATATGTCCCAATGAACGACAAACTCAGAATGTTCAAAAACAGTAAAACACACCAGAACCATGCTAAACGGCTTTTCTGAGCTTGTCTGATGATGGTAAAAAGCATTGTAATAGTCATCATATCAGTAAAGTCATTGGAAAGTACATAAACTATTAACCTGTCCAGAACTGTGCATGAAACGCTTTTTTGAGGTTGTCTGATTCTGAAAATGCATGTTGTAATGTTTCATTGAACAAAGTAATAAAAATATACAAAAACACTAAACCACAACAGAACTGTGCAATAAACGGTATTTAAAGCTTGTTTCATGCTTTTCTGAATTTGTCTGATGATGAAAAAAGCATTGTAAATGACATTTTTAATAATTGTACAAAAGCAATTAAAACTCTCCAGAACTGTGCTTGAAACGCTTTTTTGAGGTGGTATGATTTTGAAAATGAACGTTGTAATGTTACAATGAACAAAGTAATAAAATTAAACAAAAACACTTAAACCACTCAGGAACTGTGTATTAAACGTTTTAAAGAGCTTGTTTGATGCTATTCTGAGTTTGTCTAATAATGAAAAAAGCATTGTAAATGACATTTTTATTAATTGAAATGGATTGGACAAGAACAATTAAAACTCTCCAGAACTGTGCATGAAACGCTTTTTTGAGGTTGTCTGATTCTGAAAATGAACGTTGTAATGTTACAATGAACAAAGTAAAAAAAGGTTGTCTGATTCTTAAAATGCATGTTGTAATGTTTCAATGAACAAAGTAATAAAAATTTACAAATACACAAAACCTGGACAGAACTGTGTATTAAACGTTTAACAGAGCTTAACTGCTGCTTTTCTGAGTTTGACTGATGATGACAAAAGCATTGTAAATTTCATCATCATTAAAGTCATTGGAAAGTACAAAAACTATTAACCTGTCCAGAACTGTGCATGAATCGCTTTTTTGAGGTTGTCTGATTCTGAAAATGCATGTTGTAATGTTTTATTGAACAAAGTAATAAAATTAAACAAAGACACTAAAACCACTCAGGAACTGTGCTAAACACACTTTTTTGGGCTTGGCTGACGCTATTCAATGTCACTATCAACAAATTATAAGAAATGTTCATAAACACTGAAACATTCCAGCACTGTGCCAATCGGTTTGTCTGACGCTGAAACTGCTCTTTTTAATGTCACTATCATCAATGTAAAAGAAATAATTAAGGAAACAGTGAAAAACTACAGAACTAAATTTTATAAGCTTGTGCCATACTGAAATGCATTTAATTACAACATCATCAACGTAATAGGAAGGGGAACAGATTCTGAAACACTACAGAACTGGGCAAATCGAAATTTGTTGAGCTTTTTGTGAAGTCACTTTTAACAAAGTATTAGACATGTAGAACAACCACTAACTCCGAAACGTTGTTTTCAAGCACTTGTTTGAGCTTGTCTGATACTGAAATGCATTTTGATATATCCCAATGAACGACAAACTCAAAATGTTCAAAAACAGTAAAACACACCAGAACCATGCTAAACGGCTTTTCTGAGCTTGTCTGATGATGGTAAAAAGCATTGTAATAGTCATCATATCAGTAAAGTCATTGGAAAGTACAAAAACTATTAACCTGTCCAGAACTGTGCATGAAACGCTTTTTTGCAGGTCAGTCAGACAAATGCATGAAAAGTCATGAAACAAGCTTTAAATACTGTTTATTGCACAGTTCTGTCGTGGTTTAGTGTAATTGTATATGTTTTATTACTTTGTCAGATGAAAAGCATTGACAACATGCATTTTTAAGATGTCAGACATCCTCAAAATCGCGATTGCAAGCACGTTTCGGAGAGGTTAATACAAAAAGTACATTCAATAACTGTTACTGATGATGAAATTACCATGGCTTTTTTCATCATCAGTCAAACTCAGAAAAGCAGTAGACAAGTTCTTAAAACGTTTAAAGACACAAGTTCCTGAGTGTATAAGTGTTTTTGTAATAAATTGTAATGACTTTGTTCACTGAAACATTACAACGTTCATTTCAGAAGCATACAACCTCAAAAAAGCGTTTCATGCACAGTTCTGGAGAGTTTTAATTGTTT